>NC_053441.1:15933287-16036929 GCF_007990345.1 Gossypium hirsutum | reverse complement strand
TTGAATATCAATTATCTGAATCCAAAATACTTAAGCATATATATAACAAATTCAAATATCTAAATCCGCATCCATTTTCGCTTATTTGTAAAATGCAATAATAATAATAATAATAATAATAAACTTGACTAAATGAACTCAAATATTTAGCAAACCAGATATCTGGTAGAGAATATTATTTAATTCAGGTGCAAATAATAAAGGAATCGGATTTTAAAGTAGTTATGCTAATGTCAATACAGATATTACAAAAAATGTAGATATCAAACCTATAGTCATCTCTAATTAAAATGACAGAATAAAAATATAGTAATAAACTCATTAACAACTCACTCTCATCTTTTTTAAAATATCGTTGTAGAGCAAGCTGATAATCAAAAATGTGAGAACCATCTCTTGAGAAGAAATATGTCAGTGAAGAGAACAGCCTGTAATACATTTCTTGATGTAGTTAAAACCAATATTAAGACTGCAGGGGATTTTAAGTAGCTTGCAGTATAAAAACAAGAAAATAAAATATATACCTTCCAAGGTTATGACAGACATGCCACTTAAATGAAGTACATCTGATTCTGTATCTGAAGCAGCTCTGATTGCCTTGAATAAAGTGCGGTTCATAGTCAGTATAAAACAGTAAGAATAAAGCCTCAGAATGTTGTTGAGTACCTTTGTTGCACATTCTAGCAAGACAGGGAAGAATTGCTGTGAAATGTTAGCTTCTTGGAGTTGCCTTACCGCCTTGTCACCGGTCCAGCTAAAGACATGTTATAGAAACATGTAAGGCCATACAAACCAAATTCTAACAGGAAAAAACAATGAAAAGACACATAATAACTTTATAACTTTCTCAAACAAACTTATTTGCAGGAACTAAGGTGAAAATTGACATAGTTCATTGATTTCTTTATTACAAAAGAAAGCATGATATTACAATTTACTTTAATGCAATTGCAGACATAATGCAATCTACAGCATGCATCCAGCTTTTAGAAGCTCAGCTAGTTTGAAGACAGTGGCATACCTTCAAGTAGATGTTAACAAGAATGTGTGTGCTAAAGAAAGAATTTTTAAGGCATTCCATTATATTCGCCGACATGACAGTCCCACAAGGAGAGATAAGGATAACCACAACAATGAAGTTTTTTGCAACACTTACGAGGAGAAGTAGTGCTTAGATTCATTTGTTGCTTCTAATTTGCTCTTTGTCTGCTCAATCCAACTTATTAGGTTCTACACATCCATGACATCAAAAGCAAAAAGTTAACTAATATAACATCAGACCTCACTGCTGCATGATCAATTACTTCCCTTACCATTATCATTTCAGACAATGGTTGGTAAACGTCGGCCTTGATCATCTTGAGTTGATGAAGCTCCATCTGCAATTCTACCATAACCAATAATTGCTATAAGAACTAGAATCCTAACATGATAAGGTAAAAATAGAAGTTGGTAACCTACTGTGCAAAGCATCTTCTTCAAGATCCACACTACCACCTTCACGAGCAATATCCTCTAAATTGCTGTAACAAAAGAAACTCTTGATATTCAGCCTTCCCAAACAAACAAATATAAAAGAAAATCAAATGTCAACCAGTCATCCCAATGGCATGAGAAATCAGTTCTAAAGCAACTGCATTTGTCTATATGTCTAATTTAGCAAGCCACCGACTATCATTGACCTCAATTTCCAAAACTCATATAAGGCTCTAAAGAGATGTTTCTTAAATCCTTTGGGCTCAACCAAATCACATCTATTCTATGTAGATCCCAAGAATGAAACACAACTTTTGAGTGCATCTGAAATTGCAGACTTGGAGGAGTTTGTGTACTAGGAATAAGAGAAAAGTTAAAAACCAAGGGAAATAAAGTGAATTTGACATACTTGAGTGTTTCTACAATCGTAAAAAACCACAGAAAGGTCAAAAGGTACATAACTTCTGGGTACGCCAGATGCTAAAACCAAAACCAAACAACAAACAACCCTACAATACAAAATAAAACAAAAACAATTTGGCTACCCCAACTCAGCAAAACTAAAGGGCAGAGCCAATATATAGAAACAATTACAAGATCTAAGTCGATACTATAGAATGTTTGGTTCTGCTAAAATTTATCAGAAAATAATCAGGTGTTCATCAGGAAATCATTGTGAAACTTGGCAGTAACATACTGAGCTTCATCAAGAACTATAATGGCTCCTTTGATATCTACATCCATTGCCCCTCGAATAACAAGATTGATAATGTAGCTATACGGGCAAAAAATCAATTGTGCATCATCTGCCATTGAACGTGCAGCATAGTATGCACATCCTGGAAATTGAAGAAAAAACCTGTGTCAGATTCAGAAGAGAACGTAGTGGTAGAAATACATTTGAACGGGAAAAGAATAACCTTTAACAACTTGTCCAATTTTGACAATATCTTCAATATCATGGGCCTCATGACAGCCTCCTTTCTGAACTGAGGGATGACATTTGACCTTATGCATATTTCTGCATGAAATGAGTAATTTCTGTTGGTTATACTCTTACTTCGAAATTGACAGTGGAATTGTGGACAACCAAAACTAAGACACCATAAATGGATACCAGACAGAAGACCAACTCACTTAAATTCAGAGCATCCTTCCTCTTGACTCAACAGAAGCTTGCTGTCAAATTCCAGTAGTAGGCTTAGTATGAAAAAAGTAACGGAAATCATACTAGGTAAGAATAAAGAATTCTAAGGTCCAGATATTGCACCATTCTTCATCAATATTCTCCTTGGAGACATGAGGATTTGTGCAATAATGTTTCCTTGAAGCCTGAGAAATTTTCAAAAAAATCAAATTTTGACCAGTTTTCCGTATCTGAATCTGTTACATAGGAAAAATTATGTAACAGAACGCAATTGATGAAAGCTTTTCCACACACACAAAATGGAAGAAGAAGAAGAACAAGAAGAAGAAGAAGAAAGTCAAAATGAAGAAACGTATAAAATACCAATATTGCCATGGGAACTCGATAAGAAGTTTTCCTGTATTCACGAATCACTTGAGAAATTTGTGAATGAGTCCTCCTGACATTAATAGGAAACCACAATGCTTAATAACAGATCCAAACCTTCAATCATACAAGTCCTTGCAGCTTTTTCACACAGATTAATGAAATCAGAATATTAGCTCAGTTATCATGAATATTTTAAAGGCTTAAACCAGCAATGATCCCAAGCACGATACCAACTCCGCAAGAACCATTCTCTATCACACAAAAAAAAATTAGTATCCTTTTCACTCGACACAAACCATAAACCTTTGTTCCTGTCATAGCTTTGATAATAGGCTCTAAATCAGATTATTTCAGAACCAAATTCAAATTTGAGTGATAGTTTGATGTCAAAAGGAATGGAGAGAAGGATATTTTAAATAGAATATGACCTTAAAATGAAGCCAGCTTCAGACAAACCAAAGGTAATAAAAAATAAAATAACCAAAACGCTAAATTGATTTTATAATTACACTTACGAAGCATAATATATGGTAGGAGCCAACATTTTCTTCTTATTCTTGCTATTTGCAGCATTCTGAGGTGGCTCTGAAATGCTTGATGAAGGAATGCCTAAGAAAATAATCAAGGATCATCATGCATGCACCCTTGAATATAGACGAACATACTTATTCTATCAAGTTCAAATTTGAAGCAAAGCAATGCCGGAAATCGAGATCCTGAATTATCAAATAGAATGCCAAGGAAATCTGAGAAAGTATCGCAAACTTACTTGAAGTTGAAGGTTGCGTTTCGGGAATAAAACCACCGCCATGACCGAGAGGATCAGTGACGGCCTCTGGATCCGGGATGGATTGAGACAGAATGCCTTTGATGTTATTGATCTTATAGTTTTTCTGCCAAGCAAGAGTGGAGCAAAGAAGCGATAGTGATTTACCGGTACCAGTGGGCGATTCAATCAAGGCATGACAATGGCCGTCTTTCTGAGCTCGATCTAGGGTTGATATGACTCTGTACATGAAGGAAAGCTGCGTCCCGTACGGCTTGTATGGGAATTCCACCGGAATCCCTGCAATATGGTGAACATTTTTGGGATTCTTGGGACTGATGAAGTAAGGGTTAGGAGTTTTGCTGGGTTTAGCTCCGTTTCCAGTTCCGAGTGTTGCAGACATTGATTGCTTGATTGGGTTCGGAAAAAGAGAAGTGCATGCGGACGCTTGACTAGAGTTATAGAGAGCTTGAGACTGTGGAAAGGAAATATAAGCGGGAGAAGTGAAGTTTTGGCGGGAGTTTTGAGCATATTGCTTCGGTTACAAGAATGCCAAAAAAGGAAAACTAAAATCAAAATATAAAAAACAAGTAAAAGCCCATCTAATTGGGCTTGGTGGAAATAATCCATTGGCGGTATTGTAGTTCAAATATGAAGCTGATCCGCGTCGGTTTGGTGGATTGTGTGGTTACAAATGTTTGGGCCAGGGTCTGAATAAATATATCATAAGTTTTTTATTTTAAAAGTCAAGCAATATATAATTATTTTTACTTGATTTAATAATATTGAAATCAATATTTTCTATATATTTCTCCCTTATCTTCTTTTTATTTTGCCTAAAGTAGTGAATCAATTATTAGTATTTTTTTCATCAAATTACGAAAAGCTACAAAATGATCATCTAACTATTAGAAAGGTTACAAAATTGTCACCCCGACAATTTAATTTTATCTTTTTTTTGTCACTAATCAACTAATAGTGGTAACTTTTTAAACTGACATGATAACAATTTTAAATTTCAACATTTATGTATTATGTCAGTTTAGTATTGGTTCTAAAAATTTTAACCTTCGACCCTAAAATCTAACAAACCTCAAAATGCACATAAAAAAAAAGAGATTATCCATTTTTAGACTCCACTGGTTATTGGATGTCGTAGCATCTGTTTCAAATTTTAAGTTAAAATTCATAAATTTTGACATGAATTTTGAGAAATCAAATCAAATTGTGTGATAATGGATGATAAGACAAATTCGTCAATACCCATAATGATCAAAGAAGATGGCGAGGAATGGTGATTCCAACAACTATGTGATATGGAGGAGGAAACCATAAAAGGTTTTTTTTTTTTGAGAAGATGATGAAATCAAAAAATAAAGAAAGAAGAAATAAATGTCATGTCATAAAAAGTTGTTTTTATGCCCCATATTAAGTGTCAAAGATTTAGCACTAGAGCAATTAAAAAATTAAAATTAAAAATTTTAATAATTAAATTGAAAATCTTAATAGTTAGATGATTAAAATAAAAACAAACTGAAAGTTGGATAACGAATTAGGAAATTTACCGATAAAATTCACCTATACAATAATACAAAACTCAGTCTCGCCTCTGGTGTAACAAAAGAAAGATAAACGCTCAGCATTTCTAGATCAAACTAGTAACCGAGAACTGCTTTTCAATGGCGTTTCATTTCCGGCGACTCCCTGGATGGTATTTGAGTTTTAGCAGTGGCAGGTATCGTTTGCCCCACTTTAGTTCGCTCCTTTCTGTATTCCGATTTTCAACTATTAATGGTATTCCCGATTCCTCAATAAATGATCCGTCATTTCATCAAACACACAACCGGTGTAACGTCGACGAGCGTCGCGTTCTTACTGAACTCTCCGACTTGTTTCAGCTTTCTCATATGAACACGACTATTCCACTGTATCCATATAAGGAGAGTTATCCGGTGAAACAAATAGAAAGTATAGACGTTGATGAATTTTTATTGCCCGAAGAGAAATTGCGAGGGATTTTTCTGCAAAAGTTGAGGGGTAGAACTGCAATAGAAAATGCTCTGTCAAATGTTAGCGTGGAATTAAGCATCGATCTTATTGCTAAGGTCGTAGATAGAGGGAATTTAGGCGGTGAAGCTATGGTTTTGTTTTTCAATTGGGCAATCAAGCAGCCAGGGATACCAAGAGATGCTCACAGTTACTACATAATCATTAGAGCTTTAGGTAGAAGAAAATTTTTCGAGTTCATGATTCAAGTCCTGCATGATATGGTGAAAGATGGCGTAAAACCTAATTTGGAGACAGTTTCAGCTGTAATGGACAGTTTCATTAGGGCCCGGCGTGTACATAAAGCTTTGGACATGTTTGAGAACTTAGAAGAGTTTGGATTGACGCCTGATACTGAGTCTTTGAATGTGCTTTTACTGTGTTTGTGCCGTAGAACTCATGTAGGTGCTGCAAATTCGTTGTTCAATGCAGTGGGTGGGAAGATAAAGTTTAATTGTGTGACATACAATATCATGGTAAGTGGATGGTCGAAATTAGGTAGAGTTAGCGAAATGGAGAGGACAGTGAAAGCAATGATAGCAGATGGATTTACTCCAGATTGTTCAACTTTCAGTTACCTCATTGAGGGCTTAGGAAGAGCAGGGCAGATTAATGACGCCGTTGAGATTCTTGATCATATGAAGGAGAAAGGCTGCATTCCAGACACTAGAGTTTACAATGCAATGATTTCTAATTTTATTTCTACACAGAATTTTGATGAATGTAAGAAATATTACAAGGCTTTGCTGGAAAGTAACTTTGACCCTGATTTGCATACTTACACGAAACTGATATCTGCTTTTCTCAAATCTCAACAAGTGGCTGATGCTCTTGAAATTTTTGAAGAGATGTTAATTCAGGGGATTGTCCCCCCTACAGGGTCTTTAACCTCTTTCATTGAACCTTTATGCAGTTATGGTCCACCTCACGCAGCTATGATGATCTATAAGAAAGCAAGAAAATTTGGCTGCCAAATATCACTCAATGCCTATAAGTTATTGCTCAAGCGGCTATCTAGATTTGGTAAAAGTGGAATGCTGTTAAATTTATGGGATGAGATGCAAGAAAGTGGTCATACTTCTGATATGGAAGTTTATGAATATGTCATTAATGGTCTTTGCAACATAGGGCACCTTGAAAATGCTGTACATGTTATGGAGGAGGCTTTGCGCAAGGGGTTTTGCCCAAGCAAGATTGTATGTAGCAAATTAAATAACAAACTACTTGCTGCAAATGATGTTGATAAGGCTTACAAGCTATTTTTGAAGATTAAAGATGCTCGCCGCAATGAAAATGCTCAGAGATATTGGCGTTGTAATGGCTGGCATTTTTGAGTCGCACATTTATACGTAATTCAGGCAAGTATACTTTGCCTTTGTACTTTGTCTATTTTATTAAACTAGCTTGTATTGCTGATGTAATTATTTTACTGGTATTCCTAGAGCCTGTATCTAAGGTTTCTTGCCTAGTATGAAGACACTGCATTATCATTGAAAGGAGTAAACATTGGCTTTTCTTTTACCTTCCATCTCTAGTTTACTTCTCTTTTGTTGCATTTCTGCTCTCAATTACTCCCTCAACTCGATAATGTTCATGCCTATATAGTAAGAATAATTGCTATTGGTAACATTATCTGTTGATTCTTGCCACTTTATATAGTATGATGTCTTTGTAAATTTATGGGTTTCATATCGCGAATCATTGGCATTATAAAATATTCAGTACCCTGAATTTGGTGAACTGGAAACTGTCATTTCATGAAGTGCTGGATGAGTTTATGAAGTCTTGTTAGAATACTCACTTCTCTGTCAGCTTGTAATGTTTCATTTTATTCATTTAATTTTGAAGGATTGTTCAATGTTCACAGTGGGAGAGTTGTTTGCTGCTTAGTTCTTATGGACAAGATGTTGAAACCTGTTCTGATCCAGCATGTCACCCCATTCATGTATTAGTGTAGCGGGGCAGTGTCTTTATTGATTGCATATCTTTTGGAAAAGCATTATAGCTGTACTGATTCTTGAATTTCTTAAATAGAGCATGATGGGCTAGTTGAACCATAATATTATGTGTATATGTGTCTGGGAATTGAGGAGCTTCTAGTAGAACAATGTTGACAATCAATTGTGAAGGGAGATTTAGATTATGCCAAAAAGAAAAAGAATGGGAAATGGGTAACCGAAGCTCTCAAAGTAGGTAGGGATTATGAATTCATGACCTTATCTGTGCTGTCTGGCATTTCATTTGAAATTTCAGGATTTGGCAATGAGTTCTCTGTCAAAGTGAAAAATGTGTCAGTCTCTCAGAGAGGAAAAGTATCTCCAGATGGTAGCTCGACCTCTAATTCCTCTTCCTATTTGGATGAAAAAATGGGTAATCTCTTCACTGCTGCTGGATATCTCATTAAGAGTGAGTCTGCCTATACACAGTGAAGATGAATCTGCCAGAAGTCCTTGTGACAATCCTACTGAAAGAAACTCACTAGAAAGTCAATCTCAACAATTTTCTGATGACCGTTTTGGAAAGAATACTGAAGCAGATGCAGAAACAAATCAGTATTGAAGTAGAAAATTGTTTTCTAGTCAACTTTTATTTTTCTCGTCAGACTCTTTTTTTTCTCATTTGTTCTTGCTTATTTTGTTCATTTTTTCTGGACAGAAGTTTTGGTCAATCAGCTTGGGGGACTGTTGATAATGACGATGCAGACTGTGTGTGGGGATTAGGTGTTTAATCCTGTTTATACCAATGTGGCCTGAACTTCTTGAAGCATTTTCCCCCTGTTTTCAGCATCTTGATAATTTAGGTTATGTAGATTTGTCATTTGTGTAGATTGCCAACACATTCGACATGTACCTTGTCTGGTGATACAGAAAAATGTATAATTTAGATTAGATAGATTTGTCATTTGTGTAGAGCTAAGAGCTCTCAGTCAGAAAGCTGGTTATGATCCATTTTAGTCTGATGGTATGAGTTGCAGATTGAAATATTTACTCATGATATTTAATCCCACATGGCAGGGTGGGGACTCTGACAAGCACAATGAAGTTTTTGGTTCAAGTGATTTTGGTGTACGCCCAACAAGAACAGAATCCCCAAGCGCAGAAAGCTTTTATGATGAGAAGTGTCCATTCACATTTCAAGACTGTTCTCAGCACTCCACTCTCCGAGTTTGGAAACTCCCCTTCAAGTGATCAGTTATAAAGTTCCTCTAGGTTTGTTTCTATCAGCATGGGCGATAGCGGATTTTCACAGCAACCTGAGATACTCACTAGGTTTGTGACTCCATAAGTAGTACCAGAGAGTTTGGCCATGGATTTTCTTTTGATGACGCGATCCATTTGGCTCCAGTGGTTCATTTAAAGTCCCATCAGATCATCACAGCCCAAAGAAAGGTTCTTCTGATAATTGGAGTGCTTTCTAACTGGTAATCTAATGAAAAATGGAGACCGGAAGAAGAGAAAAAAATTTCTCTTCAATTTTCCATTTCTAGTGGTTTCTAAGTTTTTGGTTAGGTTTGCTGTTTGACTACCTTTCTCCATATGCTGTATATTCTGCTTGCAACATGGAGTTGGTGCTTGTCTGGATATTTATTATAGAAAAATAATGAATGAATCAAGGCAGATATTTATTATAGGTTAAACTAATCAACTAGTCACTGAACCTTGGGTAAATTTTTATTTTGATTACTTAATTAAAAAAGTTTCAATTTGGATGTTGAATTATTCAAAATTGTTATTTAAGTTACTGGGTTATTAAAATCGATGTTATATGGGTTTTTTTTTTTGTTCACCCTGTTTGTACTAATTGAAAATTCTCTTTTCCTTTTTATTTTACAGTTTAATTTTTTCATGAAACAACTTTACACGTTATAAATTTACGAAGCAAAATAAAAACAGCTTGTCTTCGATCTTCAATATTGATCGTTAGATTGATTTGAATTTAATGTATGTTCTATTTGTTTATGGGTATTAATCTACTTTACTAATTATCAAATCTCGCTTGAAATTTATTGGCGGAACTTTAGAAAAAACGCTTAACAATCAATAATTTAAATAAAATTTTTTAAATAATTCAATGATTAAATTGTATTTTTTTTCTAATTAAGTAATTAAAATGAAAACTCGTTAGTAACTAATAATATAGTTTATAGAAGCAAAAAAGGAAAAATACTTGATCGATTTATGAACAGTCATGAAGACACTACAAGGAAGACTACAATTGACCGTACCTCTTCCAAGTCTGAATAAGAGCTAGAAGCCAGTGGTGGTAATTGTCATTCTACAAATCCCATAAATTCAGAGGTCGAAATACACGAGCAAAATCCCCCAACTAGCAATAAGTATTTAAAATTTTCTGATTCGATGCGTGGCAAAGAGATTCCTTATAGATGTATTATCGTCATTGTCTTCGTCATGCAAGCAGCAGCAGCTAATTCATGAACCATGGGATTCCAGTTCATCTCCATATCACACACAATGAAGAAATCTAACACACAACCGAACATTAAGTTCCTACCAGCAACAAAAGCAGGGGTTCTTTTCGCATTTCATCGTTCACTTCTTTGCCTAATAAACTTGTAAGATTTTGTATTCAGTTAAAATGAAGGTTCAGTTTCATCAAAAGCATTTCTGTACCGACGTCAGAATGAAAGCCTGTGAGGATTTTCGCAAACATCTGACAGCCCGCTAACTCTGATTTGGGACACCGCCTATCATGTCGATACTAATGGATTTTAACGTGTGCTTTTCGTTCCCCTTTGTAATAATTTGTTGTCGCATTGTAAAAAGACGCGGCAATTTTTGTTAGTAGGGAGAAAGCTAGTAGCTGTTAGTGTTAAGTTTGAATATTAAGTTTGGGCTGGGTCGTTAATTGGGCAGTGCAGCATGCGACCATCGTTGGGCCTCAATTGCTTTTGACAATTTCTTCATTGTCTTTTGAAATAGGCCAATCTGCGATGCAGGCCGCCATGCTAGAGTCCATGGCTCAAGATAAGCCGCATCATAAAACTTCTTGTTGATAATGATAGGGGTGTCGGCAACCGGCGATTCCGGGTAGTTTACAGTGATTGTGGGGAAAGTATTGTTTCAGTTGTAAGATGATTGGTTGAGACTTTGTGACGGCTTCTATAGGATGGAAACAAGAGGAAATAGATTTGATGTGGATGGAACAGAAGGTATCGTTATTGTGAACGTAAATGTATGAGAGTATGTCCCAGCTAAGTGGTCCATCTTTCGGTCCCATCTTCATAATCCCCAAATCGGCTGACTCTGCTCTCATCTCATCTTGCATTTGCGTATGTAATGTATTCCCTCTTTCACTCTCAATTTTCCTCACTCATAGCCAGAAGTTTACTTCCCTTAGGACAAATCCGACACCATCAAGTTTTCTGACCTTTCAAGCAAGCAAAGGTTACAACTTCATTTCCAACCAACACGAATGCTTAAGTTCCAGCTTCAGTCATTAACTTTTCTCCATAACTTGAATCCAGAATTATATCATTATCAAGTAAATTGACGATGTTTTGTAAGGCCGCCTTTTTTGACTTATGCTCTGTTTTTAACTAAAAGAAGGAAAAGCTTTGAAAGTTCAAATCCCTCATTGAACTCGTGGCTCTTTAGTGCGTGGGTATACGAATTCCAGTGCCTCTGTTCAGTTAATTTTAGTTGATTCCCCGATAAACAGAACACCAACTATGTCGTTAGGACAGAAATACGGTGAACAGCAAGAAGCATCGCTTCCCTTTCTAACAAATACTTCTTCTCAATCTTTGTCCTAAATGGAACCCTCGAAAGTTGCTTATTGAGTAAAATCTCATTTCTGCCCCGCACCTGAACTTTGATTCTTTAATTGTGTTCCTTTTACTTTTGTATTTGGCAATTTTCACTTGGACATTGTTTTGGTTTTGCAACCCTATCGGCTACCATTAAGAATGGTATCCCCCCTCCTATCTCTCCTTTTTCCCGCATAGCCATAAGCATAGAAGTACAAGGCTGGTGGATTGTTTGGTAAAAAAATATTCAAGTCTCATTCTTAGATTTGCTTTTTCAGCCGCTGACTGTGTTTCTTCTTCTGGCCTTTTTAATATTATAGCTTCCTTCCTGCTTTATTATCACTTGCTTATTATTATTTTTTATTGTGCTTTTTCCTCTGTTTTTTCTCTCTTTACTTCGTTTCTTGAGTTTGAGATAAGGAGCTTTATACAGTTACTTCTTGTTGGGTTTCCATTTTCTCCCAAATAAATAATATTATACTACCACTTGGCCTCATGAATGAATGTGCTATTCTTGAGTCTTGCTGCTTTATGTTGGTATGTTTTATTAGGTTTGATTCAGTCCTGGAATCTGATTCTGATTTCCACTATCATATGTTCACATTCTTTATTTTACCTGTCACCTCTATTGGTTCCGTCTCTACATTCTTTTTGGGTAATTTTATCATTGGTTTCATCGTTCAATCAAATATATAGAGAATAAAGAAGCACGGGGCGGTAGGTAAGGTTAAATTGATGGTTTTGTTTATAAATAAGTTTAAATAGACATGGCCTTTCCTTAGTAGTGTTTGATTGGTCATTGAAACCCTTCCATGTTCTTTTGCTACTGGAGCTTTTTGGGTCTTAATCTGTAACATAATATTTGCATAATATATCTTTAATAGTTTTATCTGAGAAACTTTTAGTTCCTTCTATATGTAGAGTTTCTGAAACGATTGGTGGCAATAGTGGACTCAATACATCTTGTGCCGGTCAAGTTGGTCTCATAGTTGACTGAAATGAATGTGGCTGGCTTTATTTTCCTACTCTCTCTCCACTTAGGGGTGTTTCAAATTGGTTATGGTAGAAATGCTTCCACTCGGCCAGCTGTTGTTAATATTGGAGCAATGTTTAATTTTGACTCTATCATTGGAAGAGTTGCCAAGATTGCTATTGATGAAGCTCTGAAAGATGTCAACTCCAATTCAAGCATTCTCAAAGGAACTAAACTTAGTGTAACACTGCAAGATACCAATTGCAATGGCTTTCTTGGCATGGTCGAAGGTATTTTACAATCCATTATCTGCTTTTGGTAATTACTTGTTTTTCTTACATATAATGGTCAAGAAAAAATATTGTCTGCTACTGATAATTAATATACTCAAATTTATGTGTTGAATAACAGCTTTGCGGTACATGGCGACTGACGTCGTTGCCATTATAGGTCCCCAATGTTCTGTAGTTGCTCCTATTATATCACATGTTGCAAGCGAACTCCGATTTCCTCTACTGTCATTTGCAGCTACAGATCCCACCCTTTCTTCCCTTCAGTTCCCTTTTTTTGTTAGGACAGCACAGAGTGACTTGTATCAAATGACTGCTGTGGCTGATATCATTGACCATTATGGTTGGAAGGAGGTCATTGCAATCTTTATAGATGATGATTGGGGGCGAAATGGTGTGTCAGCATTGAATGATAAACTTGCAGAGAGGCGCTGCAAAATCTCCTACAAGGTAGGTATTCAACCAGATTCTTCAGTGACTCAGGGTGCCATCATGGATATTCTTGTTAAGGTTGCATTAATGCAATCTCGAATTGTTGTTCTGCATTTAAATCAAATAGTAGGGTTTAAGGTTTTCTCTGTTGCAAACCATCTTGGAATGATGGGCAATGGTTACGTATGGATAGCTACGGATTGGCTTTCATTAGTTTTAGATTCTGAGTCTCCTTTGCCTTCTGAGACCATGGACAAAATACAAGGAGTTCTAACTTTACGTCAACACACACCTGATTCGGATCGAAAAAGAGCCTTTTTCGCTAGGTGGAACCGCATAACTGGAGGTTCTCCACAGTTGAACGCTTATGGACTTTATGCTTACGATACAGTTTGGCTGCTTGCCAATTCTCTTGATGCTTTTTTTAACCAGGGTGGGGTTATCTCATTCTCTAATGATTCTAGGATAAGCTCTATGGCAGGCAGTGCTCTCCACCTTGAAGCAATGAGCATTTTCGATGATGGAGTGCTCTTGCTGAAGAACATTTTGCTAAGTGATTTTGTTGGTTTGACAGGCCCACTTAAGTTTAATTCAGACAGGTCTCTTATTCTTCCTGCGTATGATATTATTAATGTGCTTGGAACTGGGATTCGACAGATTGGCTACTGGTCAAACTATTCTGGTTTATCCACTGTATCCCCAGAGACACTTTATACGAGACCACAAAACCGTTCAAGTGCAAACCAAAAACTATATAGTGTAATTTGGCCGGGAGAGACATTGTCTAAGCCTCGTGGATGGGTTTTCCCGAACAATGGAAAGCTATTGAGAATTGGTGTTCCAAATAGAGTCAGTTACAAGGAATTTGTATCGCAGATTCGAGGAACTGATATGTTCAAGGGTTTTTGTATAGATGTATTTACAGCCGCTGTTAATTTGTTACCATATGCTGTTCCGTATAAATTTATCTCCTTTGGAGATGGTCGTAAGAACCCAAGCTATACAGAGCTTGTGAATAAGATCACAGCCGGTGTGAGTATCACTATGAGTGTGACTACTATGTTATTTCATCATATGTGAGATGTTGCTTTCTCCTGCTGGCTAATTGTCAAACTCTATTCCTGCAGGAATTCGATGCTGTTGTCGGTGACATTGCCATTGTTACAAATCGGACAAGGATAGTTGATTTTACCCAGCCTTATGTTTCATCTGGGCTGGTCATTGTGGCTCGGTTGGAGAAAGAGAGAAGTGGTGCTTGGGCTTTTTTGCAGCCATTTAGTCGCCGTATGTGGATTGTCACTGGCTCCTTCTTTCTCATTGTCGGAATAGTGGTTTGGATCCTGGAGCACCGGATAAATGATGAGTTTAGGGGCCCACCTAAACAACAAGTTATAACCATTTTATGGTGAGCGATAAAGTTTACTATTTTCTTGTGATGCAGATGCATTTGTATGTTTGCAAGTAGGATTGGAGTATTTACATAATATAGCACATGTAATCCTTGATGTGTAGAAATTTGTTTATGTCGGGTCAAGAATCATTTAAAGCAAACTGAAGAGCAAGAGGCTAAATTTTTCTGTCAATCTTGAAATGGCACTGCAAAGAGAAATCTGCAAGCAGTGCATTGTGTAGTAAAAAATTAATGAGAGCTGTCACAAGCATTTCCCCCTCCCCTTTATATCACTCTTTTCTGGTCTTGTTGTCTATTTGTTGATGTTATCCCACATCTATTAGGCTTCCCATGGTCTTATATTGAAATTGCGCCCCTCCACCTATTACCTATTGGTTTTAGGTTGGGTGCATAACACTATCAATATCATAATGCTTAACTACAGTAAGCTTTTACTTTATCGTTGTTGTTATTATTATTGTTGTTGTTGTTGTTATCTGATTGTATATGTTTGTCATGCCACTTTATTTTCTTTTTCTAGAACAAAGTGTACAGTTACTTTCATCCCTTTTAGCTGTTTCCTGATGTGAAATAACTTGCAGGTTTAGCTTCTCAACTATGTTCTTTGCCCACAGTAAGTGAAGTTCCCACTATAATAATAAATCAAAAGGCAAGGCAGAAATGGTGTATGATAAAGTTTGATTAAGCCGGCCACTTTATATTCCTTTTGCAGGAGAGAATACTATGAGCACTCTTGGCCGTCTAGTGTTGCTTGTATGGCTCTTTGTGGTTTTAATAATCAACTCCAGTTACACTGCAAGTCTGACGTCAATCCTGACAGTGGAGCATTTATCTTCTCCAATTAAAGGAATTCAAAGCTTGGCAGCTACTAACGAGCCTATTGGATATCAAGAAGGCTCTTTTGCTGAGCGATATCTAAGCGAGGAACTTAACATATCTAGATCTAGGCTTGTATCTCTTGGATCACCTGAAGCTTATGCTTTGGCACTCAAACGTGGTCCTGGAAATGGAGGTGTCGCTGCTGTAGTTGATGAACGTCCGTATGTTGAGCTTTTTCTCTCAAGCCAGTGCACATTCAAGGTTGTAGGTCAAGAATTTACCAAAAGTGGCTGGGGTTTTGTGAGTATTTATTTTCTATCCTTGTCAGAAGTGATCATGAGTATTGGAATAACATCACATCACATGCATATTATTATCATTGACCATTTTTAGTTGTTCTGTGGCATGGCATCTGAAGACAAGGTTTTTTCCTTAAATTCATGCATCCATTAAATAAAAAACTGAAATTCACCTATTATTGGCAGGCATCCTCGAAGTCACATAATATTCTGATCTGTTGTTTGCATGCATAATTTCTTCCTAGGCATTTCCTCGGGACTCTCCCTTGGCAATCGATATGTCAACTGCAATTCTAGCACTCGCTGAGAACGGTGATCTGCAGCGAATACATGACAAGTGGCTGATGCAAAGCACCTGCAGTTTGGAGAGTACAGAGATAGAAACAAACCAACTTAATCTATCCAGCTTCTGGGGTCTGTTCCTTATTTGTGGGATTGCTTGCATCATTGCCCTTCTTATATATTTTCTGCAGATATTGCAGCAGCTACCTCCTGCTCCTGAATCTGCATCAATTACTGGTCAAGATAGCTCACATTCTCGACGGCTGCGGAGGTTTTTGTCACTAATGGATGAGAAAGAAGAGCAATCAAGAAGTGGGCAGAAGAGAAGGAAAGTAGACAACGAAAGGGATGATGAATTTGGTAGTTAAGACCAAGAGGAGAGAGAGGAGCAATAGCAATGCATTAATTACTTCTCATTTCATTCATTGGAGTTGCGCATACCTAACTGAAACTGTGACACGTTCATGTGAGTCACGCCTTTTTTATCTTTAAAGCAACGTAACTATTTATATGTATTCAAAGGCAAAGCATTGGTTGTGTACTTTAGGTTATATTATATATTAGGAGGGCTTTGATTTCAAACACAGTCCGTTTATTGGGATGATAATGTAATGCTACCTAATATTTTTGCCAGTCATCCTTGTATATTTTGCAATTCAATTTCCACTTTCCATGTACATCCTTTCTCTTGGATTCTTTCCTAGTCCACAGTCGATACTAGGTCCGGGTCTGGCATGGAAACTGCTTCTGCCATCGCCCATCAGTATCATGCCTTTTCATGAAAACTGTGTTTCATTTGGTGCAATAACAATTCACAGAATATTTTTAATTCTAGAGGTAACTTGCCATAATGATGCATACATGGGGCCATAATAATGAAATCTATGGTTAATACTTCAAAGTTCAAGTTGGATGCCGAGTTTTTTGCTTCCTTTCTTCCAACTAGCTTCAGGGCGGGAAACATTGCATTCACATACAGAGACAGATAGATACAATATAAGTCCAATACAAAGGATTAAATTTTACAAAGTCAAATTAAGCAACTACGGACGCGATTGAATTCATACAATGAGCCTTTCTTTCCTAGTATCTCATCCACAGCAACAAGTAAATCATTCCAAAGATTATTGCTGTTCTTTTATAGCTTCATGCATTCAAATGTTATTTGATAAATTCTCTTCATCCACTCTGGTGTTATTACAAAATGAGCTTATTGATAACATGAACACTGGAAAATCTTGACCACTAACTATACCACCAGCATGGAAAACAATTTAAAAAAAAATGAAAATTGCAATCATTTAAGCCTCGTAAACTTTGCATTCTTCATCAGCTGGGTTTGTCTTGCAGAAATCCTCCAAGGGGTCACTGCTTCCTCCTGCAGGCATGCCTGGCCACTTGCTTGCCACCAAGTGTGCCAAATCAACAACCCTTTGGCTGTAAATCACAAATATCAATCACATAGTAACAGTTATTAGTGTACAAATACAGAAGATTAAAACGTTGACAAGTTCTGATTTTGAACTACTTTAGCTTGTTTGCTTGTATTAGGCTTACCTGTAACCCCATTCATTGTCATACCAGGCCACCACCTTGACCATGTCATCTCCCATGACCATGGTCAATGAAGAGTCAATGGTGGAGGAAACATCAGAGCACCTAAAGTCCACCGAGACAAGAGGAACATCACACACATCCAATACGCCCTTCAATGGCCCCTTGGCTGCCTTTCTGAATGCAGCATTCACATCTTCAGCTGTGATACCCTTCTTCTCAACATTCACAACCAGATCAACAACAGATACATTGGGTGTTGGTACACGAAGTGCAATGCCATTGAGCTTGCCCTTGAGCTGAGGAAGCACAAGGGAGACAGCCTTGGCAGCACCTGTACTTGTTGGTACAATGTTCAATGCTGCAGCCCTGGCTCTCCTCAAGTCACGGTGTGAAGCGTCTAAGAGCCTCTGGACAATCACAACCGAAAATTCTAGTTTACTTCTTTGTTGAAGCAGTTAATTCTTTCAGCATATAATCTATCATAAAACCAAAATTTTGAGAATATGCAACTTCTGGGTTCCTCAGTAGACTTTACTGTAGAGTGATTGATTAAACAGTATGATTTTACCTGGTCTCCAGTGTAAGAGTGGGTGGTTGTCATTGTACCCTTGACAATGCCTGACAAAAAGTGAAAGGAGATTAGCAAATCTTGAACTGTTATCACGCAGGGAATTAACCTAAACAACCGAAAAAGTTTGTCCTCGATTGTTTAAGCTATGAAATGATATATAAATACTAGCAATGCTTACCGAATTCTTCATCCATGACTTTCACAAAAGGAGCCAAGCAATTTGTGGTGCATGAAGCATTGCTGCAAGCATAAAATTGCCATCAAATTCTAAACCACTATAACAATAAAGAAATGGAGAATGATTATCATGATTGCTTAATTAGCGGGCAACTCTGTTCCAAACCAACCTTATGATGTTTGAGACCTCGTGGTCATAATCCCCTTCATTGACTCCAACAACATAGGTTGGAATGTCTGCACCTTTAGCTGGAGCTGTTATGATAACTTTCTTGGCACCAGCCTGTATGTGCTTCCCAGCTCCAGGGCCATCTACAAAGACTCCTGTTCCCTGCAAGATGCATGTAAAATTTGTTCTGTTATCATTGATACTCTCAATGAAGTGGTATACTAGAAGATAGTAGAAGTGTAAATCTATGGCAAAAATCTTAAAGCATTAAGGACAACGACCTACCTCGATAACAATGTCAATGCCAAGTTCAGCCCACGGAAGCTGGAGGGGGTCCCTGTTAGAGACGACCTTGATGGGCTTACCATCAACACTGATAGTTTCATTGTCAACAATTTTTACATCAGCTTTGAAAGTTCCCAGCATTGAATCATACTTCAGCAAGTGTGAAGCCTGTGTTTTTTATTTTATGTATATCGTGGTTAATAAAATGAAAACATTGAAACTAACCAAATCTCAGTATTTCGAGTCAGAGTTACTTACATTCTTGACACCACCACTGTCATTTACAACAATCACGTCGAGGGGAGAGTTCTTCCTGCCATGCCAACATCGGAGAAAGTTCCTGCCGATGCGTCCAAATCCGTTGATAGCAACCTTCAATTTGGCAACTGTTTCGCCCCTAACAGGTGTTGCTCCACCTGCAGTCTAAATTCCACCACAGTTTCAAGTGATCAGTACCATATACAATTAGGTGCTTTGCATTGATCATTTTAGTTTTTATATTGGTTATATCTAATGAAATCCATAGCTTGTGTACAAGGCTGAGAACGATCCAACGAAACATTGAAACTCAAAAAACAAAATCTGAAGCAGTGAACGAACCTTTGGAGTAAGTTGAGCAGCCACCACATCGAAAAAGGACGCATCTCTAGCATTGTTGACGAATGTGACGCATGAGGCGGAGCGCAGTCCAGAGAATTCAGTAACTTGTAATCTCTGCAAAACAAAACCGAAATGAGTATCCCAAGAGCAAAACAGGTAGCACAAAAACTTCATTCCAAAACCTGAAAAGAAAAAGAGAGAGAGAGAAACCGTGGAAGAGCATTGAATTTGAGAGGGGAAAGAGTGTGTGGTCTTAGAAGGAAGCCTGGTTGTTGCAGGGATCCTTGAAGGAGCTAGACTTGCGTGTGTAGCCATGGATGTCGGGTTCAAGCAAAACTAGTAATATTATTTTTGCAGTTGAATTTGGTGTTTCAGCTAAAACATTAGCATTTAAATTATGGATGAAAGTGAAGTATAAGGAATGTGTGGTGAATATGGAGTGAGACGGTGCATATATGCGATAAGATTTAAAAAGACTAAGATTGTGTCCGTGATGCCACTTCATAATTTGAGCCACAGATAGGTACAGTTGCTACATTTCCTCCAAGAGAGAAAGTACTTTGGGTCATTGGGATGGATGGGATCGGACCAGATTTTTACAAGCAATTTTCTGGCTGTGAAGAAATTAGAGGATATAGATATCAGTGTCATTTCAGACATAAAATTATTTTGAGGCTAAAATTAGAGAAATGAAACCAGCCCGCACCAAATCCACATAAATAAATATCCGCAATGTCCAAATGAGAAATAATGACCATCCATTCATCAAATCTAACAGTTAATCGCCCAATATATGTTCATTTATATATATTATTGACAAGTAAGAAGATGAACATCGTTGCATTTTCACTAGTAATTAATAAAGGCATTGAAATCGGAAAACAGCCTACAGGAGTTGGTCAGGACTACATAGTGTGATAATTAGGGCTGTAAATGAACCGAGCTTGAACGAATAAATTTCTATTCATGTTTGTTTGTTTATTTTTAAGTTTGTTCTTGTTCAGCTAGTGTTCGTTAAGAATTTCAAATTTTTATTAATGTTCGTTTGTTTAATGTTCACAAATATATTCATTTAACTTAATCGAACATGTTCACGAAAAATGTTAATAAATAATAAACAAACAATAAATAAATACACACATTGTTTATATATAAAATAGTCAAATATAAATATTAATAATTATATTATAAATGAAAAAATACAAGTCAAGATAATTTTATTAATATATCTAATGGAACAATAAATGAGTTTTAAGATAATTTTATTAATATATATTAATAAATTTTTTATAAAAAAATATCATTAATAAATAAACGAGTCATAAACTTTGTTCGTGAACATAAACGAACCAAACACATCTCTGTTCGTGTTCGTTCGTTTATTAAATCAACATAAAAATTTTGTTCATACTCATTTATTTAGTTTAATAAACGAACATAAACGAATATTATACGAACGAATCACGAATAATCCATCGAATGTTTTGTTGATTTACATAGTGATAATGCAATTTGTTTCATTGAATAAGTATCTCTAATTCGTAGAATGAAAGAGTAAAAAACATTGCACCCAATTACAAAGCTAAGAGGGTGACTATTCTCACCCAATAAATTTATGGTAAAATACACCCAAGCTCTCTAAACTATTAATAAAATTATATTTTTGTCACTCAACTTCAAAAAGTTACATAATGATCACTGAATTATTCGAAAATTTTCATTTAAGTCACTGAACTATTTGAAATTTTTTATTTAAGCCACTAGATTGATAAGGTTTTTTTTTAAATCTTGCTAGCGAACTTCAAGCGATGATTCAATGATTGGTACTATCAACGAGTAGAAGAACATACCTTAGACCTAAGTCGATTTAACAGCCAATGTCGGAGATAAGAGAAGGAAACAGTTTTGAATTTTAGTTCATAAATTTGTGAATTCAAAGTTGTTTAATGAAAAAAAAAACTAAACTGTAAAAGGGAAAAGAAAGCTTTAGATTGATCTAGGCGATGCGAACAGGAAAAGCCATTTAACAACGATGTTAACAGTTCAGTAATTCAAATAAAAACTTTTGAAAAGTTCAACGATAAATTTGTATTTTTTTAAGTTAACAAACCAAAACGTAAATCTACTGATAATTTAGTGACCTCAAGTGAAATTTACCATAAAACTACTTTCAGTGTCTAACAAAACAAACTTAGCAAGACGATGAGCTGGTTGATTTTGAAACCTCATACATGGCTAAATTTAAAAGCACTAAATCTGGAACAAAAAGTTCTAATGTCCTCAATCAAAGACACTATAGGATTATTGTCTGTAAGGTAGTTCACAACAACTAGTTGACAATAATTAGAGAGTCGCTTTCATCTCCGACACAAGCCACTTGCATATCTAGTAGCCATTAAATCCCCAATGATATTGGCTTCCATGTGAAATATGTATCAGTACTACCAGCTACTGTCCAACACCCTGAGCCCATCAACAGCTTTACATGAATCCAAGTCCAAAGCTAACTTATCAATATTTCTTTGAATATTTTTATTTTACTTAAAGATTCTCTTATTTGGCTGCGTTGACCGGATGTCTTGATTCAATTTTGCATATTCCGCTAAATGCTAAGCCAATAACACTAATAAATTATAGAAAAATCTAAGTTGGAGGAAATAGTCAATTTGTATTAAGATAATTAAGAATGCATGTGATGTGATACAAGTTAAGCTCAACAGCAGCTATGCAATGTCAAAATGCCCATCAATCAATTAATTATCACCAAAATCTTCGCATATTAGTGGGTTTAGTTTCCACGTTCCAGTGATTTTAATAACTTCAAGAGTTCGTCGTATGTAGCATTTACATCTTTTATCTTTCAATATTCTTTTATTATTAATTGCAAACATATATTTATATATACTGAATATTGTTCATACTTAGTACTAGAGGTTGGTTATTGAGAGTTATTAGTGGTTTGGAAGTGCTTATAGAATTATGGTGAGGTTTGAGCAAAGTATCGACAAGGGAATCATAGCTTTAAAGTCTTTTAGTGATTGAAAGAAATTTATATAAAAGAAGAATTTGACATGAGTTCTTCTAGACAAGTGTCTCACCTTGATAGTTGAATCATGGAATGCTTTATTAAGATGTGATAAGATATTACTCGAGATAATTTGATAAATTACAAGTGACTATATTACGTGTGAGTTCGGATGTAACAAGAAAGTTGTCAAGTGTAAGATTAGTAATAAAATTATAAAAGGTTTTACTGATATATGATTATATCTTGGATGTAATAAGAACAATATTGGTAGTAAAATTATAGAGTAAGATAAAATATTATCCTAAAGGTTTATTTGATAAAAGTATAAGCCCCTGTACCCAGCTTCAAGTGATGGAAGTAGAGCTGCTCATGGGCCGGGTTTGGGCCGGGCCTAGAAAAAAATTTTGGCCCGGCCCAAAATATGGGCCTAGAATTTTGCCCAGGCCCGGCCCGGGAAAAAATTCATAAGCCCGGGCCCGGCCCGGCTCAGCCCGTTTTTTTAAATAAATACCAAAAATTTATTTTAAAAATTTTAAAAAATTATTTTAAAAATATTTTAAAATTAAAAAAATAAAAAATAAAAATATTTATTATATTCGGACCGGGCCGGGCCCAGGCTAAAAAAGTGGTACCCGAGGCCCGGCCCGTTTTTTAATCGGGCCTCATTTTTTTGCCCAAACCCATATTTCGGACCTATATTTTTACCCAAACCCTCTCATATTTCAGGCGGGCCGTTGGGCCGGGCCGGGCCGCCCGGCCATGAGCACCTCTAGATGGAAGTGAACGAAAACATATATATTTCATTTTCCTTAATTTCTATGGTGAGGCTATGCTATGCTATGCTTTGCTTGATTGATGATGATGGTGTAAGAATTGTGAAGGAAAAGCACTAGGATGTCCATGTGGGTCAATCCTTTGTTCTGATTTCGACATGATAGCCAAGCCCCCCAAGCACTAAGAAACAAACAAGTGAAACAACCCAACAATTAAACGGAAATAATGGCATGCATGTGAATCAGTGAATGTCATGTCCTTTGCACGTGGAATCAATGTTCAGTGTTCAAAACGGAGGGGGGTTTGATTTTATTTCAGATTTTAGTTCGCAAACGACGCCGTCTACTCGAATCCCATTTTTATATTTTTTCTATACTGTACCTGCACTCAAGTCCTCATTTTTTCTCCTCTTCTTCAACTTCAAGGGCTCCCTCTCTCCATATCTCTGATCGACATGCATTCATTCAATTCTACAAACCCTAAAACCGAAAACTAACTTTATGCTTCTTCTCCAAATTACTTTACTGCTACTGGGTCAAGATTGAACCCCTTCTTCTTCATTCATGGGATACATCGATTCTTATGCCACAAATAAATAGAAGGAACCAGGCCAGCGGTGAAGCAAACGTCTCTTAGATTTTGCATTAAGTGTTTGCAAACTGGTTTTTTTTTTTCAAATGTAGTGGTGGATAAGGGAGTTGGGAGCAGTTGTTTGACAATGGTGAGGCGTCATGGATGGGAACTGCCGGCTCATACATTTCAGGTTTTTTCCCCCTTCTTTTTATTATACGGCCAGCTGCTCTTTTTAGTAATGCTTGGAGTGACTTTGAAAATTAATAGCATTTGGGGTCTTTGCTTCTTATGTCATTTACGTTAATACTTTGAAAAATCATTTCAGTTGCCGTATGTTTATTTTAGTCTCATTTATGTACATTATTGTCTCTAGCGATGAGTAGCTTTTCCTAATCTCTTTTGCATATTTTAATTCTTTCTATCTTTGCAAGGGGATTTTTTTATATATGTATGATGCATATATATATTATGAATTTATGAGTACCAGTTACCGGAGTTTTATTGTTTGTGATGCATATTGATTTTGTTTGTCCTCATCGACTTGTACGAAAAAAAAAGTAATGAACTAAACGCCATCTTTTTGAGGTGTTTATGCGAGTTTCTTTTATTTGATACTATTGATCCTTCACATGAAGAAGTAATCCAACTCGGGGAAAAGGATTTCTGCTGAAAAATTTTCAATTTTCTCATCGAAAATTTCATCTACCTTTGAGTATGCATAGTTGGTCTTACTTTACTTTGGAAGTACCAAAGAACGTTGAAACAAGCTGACATCTTAATTGTTATCTATTGCTTCAAACAAAACAAGCTACTAGATTATGTGGAAAATTTTATATGCTAATAAGGTTTTGATTTTAGCTTATAAAGTCATTATTGTTGATTCCCCTTGATTACCAAGTTTTTGTCGTTGCAAATGGATGCCTACTTTTGACCTGTAAAATAATCACTAAGACTACCAATAATAAAATAAAACAAATTGAAACCAAGTTGTGACTTTAGAAGAGAGCCATAATAGTCTATGAATTCATATATGGTAGACTTGATATTAAACATGGTGGTATTTTCTTGCCTAATCATTACATATTGTTGGTTTATGTTCTTGTAAGGTCCAGCCTCTAGCAGGATTCATGTGATAAATTTCTTGCGTGTGTCTCGTTTCAACAATCACTCATTTTCGTTTTCTTTTGTTGTTTGTTTTTCAAATGGTGGACAGGTTGTGGCCATTACTGTTTTCTTTTTGCTATCGGTTGCATATTATGCCTTCTTTGCTCCCTTTCTCGGAAAAGATATCTATGAATATGTGGCTATTGGTGTCTACTCTATCGTGGTAAGCATAATAACCTTTAATATGCTTTTACTTAAGGTTTAAAACTTCCTTAGGTCAGTTGCTTTCTTAATTATTATCTTAATGCTTGATTTTTGTTTTCAGGCACTCTCTGTTCTCATCCTCTATGTTCGATGCACTGCTATCGATCCTTGTGATCCTGGAATTCTTCTTGAAGCTGACAAGACACCAACTCGTAAATCACACACTGAAATGGATCTGTCTGGTAACTGTTTCTTTTTTCCTAATTGTTGTACGGGTTTGCTAATAGATTGTATGGTAATTGTGAACTTAACTGGTTGATAGTTAGAATTCTCATTTGGGAATTGTTTAATGGCTGCCTGTATTAAGATATGAACTTCTCTGTAGTTCATTGTATGTCTCAACTAATCTTGGATTTCATGCTGTTTAACCAGGGAATGCATCTTCTATCGAAGAGCCTTGCAAGATAAGAGTAAAGTATGGAAGACAATATAATAGGCATCGTTCACAATGGTGTTCCAAACTTGGAGGTTTCTTTTGTGCTTGTCTTGTAAAAGAAGATTGCTGCAAAGATGAAGACCTTTTGCAGCAACAATCTGGAGAAGAAGACGCTTTATTCTGCACATTGTGTAATGCAGAAGTAAGGTTCACACTAGCAGGATAGTCCTCTCTTGGTCGCTCCCTGCACCTGAATGCTCCCCTCTCCCCGAAAAAAAGACTTATCCTTTGTTTCCTCTCACTTTCTTCTTCCTTTTCAATGAAATACAAGAAATGAGAAGGCAAAGCAAAGCTATCTTTATCAAAATTAGCAACAGGAAAACCTAGAATACTGCTATATCTTCTTTTGCCATTAGCCTGAACTTGTGCGTTAGCACTCTTACTATGTGCATGCTTAGATACAAAAAAGCTTCTTTATATAGCTTTCTCTTCCTACATGATGAAAATAAATTACCTTTAATGTTCTATTCATTTACTTGTGTCTTGTTAGACACGTTCGTGCTTTTCAAGCAAGAATTTCCCCAGGGTTGTAGTCATACTAATTCTTAAAGAGTTTCCATGCTTCTGAAACAACTGGCTTGCATATATTTTGCTTTTTCTGGATGAAGCTTGTTTCTTATTGCATGGTGTTGAGCTATAATAACTCTCTTCCTGCCCTTCCAACTCACCTTTTGCAGGTGCGCAAATTCAGCAAGCATTGTAGAAGTTGTGAAAAATGTGTTGATGGATTTGATCATCATTGTCGAGTGAGTTATCAAACGTTCATCTTTTTCAGTTTCTTAAATTTTTGGCTAAATTTCTTGGTTTTTGAGAACTATTAAGAATTGAATAGCCAGAATATGTAAGTTATGCAACTGAACTGGAAATCACTTAGGGCTTCTGGTTGACTAATTGTAGTTCCTTGGCCATGTGCTGTAAGTTTTGCTTTTTGCTCTATAAATTGTAATTTCGTAGTAGTGTTCTGAAAACAATCCCGCCTTTTTGTACTTATTTAGATAATCTTGAACATAGCTAACTGTTTGACCATTTTATACAGTGGTTGAATAATTGCGTGGGCAGGAAAAATTACATCAGTTTTGTGTGCTTGATGGCAGCTAGCCTTGTTTGGGTAAGTTCTTTGGATAACTTTTGGACAATGGTTCATGTCACTCATTGGCATCTCCTGGCAAGAACTGAACTTATTCTCATGTGCCTGCATGTATGCATGCATGTTGTCGTCAGCTTATTGTTGAGTTTGGAGTTGGCATTGCTGTCCTTGTGCGATGTTTTACTGATAGAAAGGGTACAGAAAGTGAGATAACCGAGAAGCTTGGAGTTGGATTCTCCCGCCCCCCCTTTGCTACTGTGGTGGTATGTTGTCTGCATTCTCTGCCCAACAGCTCAGGTTGCTTCTGTAGTATTACTATGCTTGTGATAGAGCTCCTTGATTGATTTAGTCACTTTCCAAGACAAAATATGCTAAGATCGTAGAATATTTGCATGAATTTTATACAATCTATTTTGCAAGCTCTAGAGAGTGAATATTGACTTAAACCTCTGATTTTCTTGGGCATTGAGAAGCAAAATTCCTAGTTCTAAAATGTGAATTTGGTACTTCAAAATATTTTGTAATTATATGTATTCTTGTTTCCCTGAGACTGGTTGGAGTACATAAATGATAGCGCTCATTTCTCTAAGAATGAATGAAAACCTTGGCTGCCATGGGTTTTGCCCTAACATTATACAAATGACCACAGGCCATCTGCACAGCTGTTTCTTTTCTTGCCTTTGTGCCTCTGGGCGAACTGTTCTTTTTCCATATAATTTTGATTAGAAAGGTGGGTCCTTCAATCTCTCTCTCTCTCTCTCTCACACACACACACACACACACACACACACATATACATCCTGTTATAATATGTAAATATTGAACCATTGTAATTTCTAACTGCAGGGCATCACAACATATGAATATGTTGTTGCAATGAGAACACAAAGTGAACCACCTGGACAGTCTGCAGATGGTGGAGATCAGCAGAGTATGCCATCATCACCTACCAGTTCAGCTGTGACTGCCATAAGTGGAAGAAGCTCTCTTGGAAAGAGCTTGCAATACAAAGGTGCTTGGTGTACCCCACCAAGAATCTTCATGGAGCACCAGGTACCACTACCATACCTACTAAACATGAAAACTCTCATTTATATCAGTGATAGTGTATGCCATCAAATACAAAAAATGAAGGCGGGGCATGCATATATGATTTTATTAGTTCTATTATCACCCGTGATTTCATGATAGTTCTGCAGTTTGCTTTGTCAGAGAAACCTGTTTTGTAGACTCACATCCCTATCAGTATCTTCTGTTAAGAGTTTAAATGAAGGGGAAACGATAGTGTTTGCAAAAGGAATTTTATGTTTAAAATAAATCCCTTTGTATCCTTTTCTGCTGGGTGCTTTGTGTTCTTCCATCTCTATTCTTTCTTATACTTGCAGCTGAATATATTTTTTGTCATTAACTTTTGATTTTAGTTTGTAATTTCGAAAGAGTTATCACTTTTATTTACAAATTGTGGCTACACTACAAAGATGAATCTAAAATTCTTCTTGTTATTCTTATTAAGGGACATAAACATTGCTGCATTCTCTATCAGGGCGATCATCTGTCATAAATTTGCTGTTACTCATTAGAAGTTATAACTGATCAATATGTTTTCTTGCAAGGATGAAATTGTCCCACATTTGGACCCGGGCCGCTTACCATCCACAGTAGATCCAGATGCTGTACAGCCACCAGACAAGGGTAAAAGATTACCCCAACGTCCTGTCCGAATTAGTGCATGGAAACTTGCAAAATTGGATTCTAATGAGGCAGTTAAAGCTGCTACCAAAGCTAGAGCAAGTTCATCCGTCCTTCGTCCTATAGGCGCTAGGCAACATCCTTGCAGCGCTGATCAAGTGTCTAGTAGTACTATTAGTGGAAGAAGCAGTCCCATTAGTACTGATCACGGGTTTCAGACAAAAACTGCTAGAGCAGGGATATTGAATTCTTATCCTTCAAGCCATGCTAGCAGAGAAGACGCCGAATCATGTGCTCGAAGTGTTGATGAAATTAGCAGTGCTCATCTCTTCAGCATAACCCCCTCTCCAATGGCACAGCAACATTCAAATAGAGAACATTTCAACCCCATGTATGAAACGTCAGGCAATCAATCCCCTCTGTCAACAAAACAAAGTGAAGGGATTGAACATGCTGCTGGATATCCCATCAGGAAAAATTCTAGCTCGATAGAAAGCTCCAAAACTTCAGTTTTTTGGGATCCAGAAGCTGGACGCTTTGTCTCTTCCTCATCCAGAAATGCAGGCTCTTTGCAGGCTCCTGGATCAGAGCTTTTGTATAGTGGTCAATCGATATTTTTTGGCAGTCCTCTTATGAATGAACTGGCTAACCGAGGAACGAGGAGTACTAGTTCAATGTCTGTCGGGTTGGGTAGGGGTTCTACATTGAGTCATCATTATCATCAGCAGGGTAGATTGCAGAGAGGAGCCCAACTACCTGTGTTTGTTCCTACTGATTCTCCCTCTCAACCAAAGCAATTTCCATGAGCACCAAAATAAGGACAGTAATATGGTTTTGAAGTTAAAATCTTCATTTGATTTTAATTTAACTTGCCCGTGCAGCTTGTTCATATCTGCTGCAGGGTGTAAGTTCCAGGCTTTTTTAATGCAATGTATTATTTCACAGGAAACGCAAACGAATTAGCTTTACAAGATCGAACATTAGTTAGCAATGCATAATGCATTTCCAATTCATCCAAAGGGGTTTTCTGCTATTTAATTATATCCATTACGACTTTATTATATGGCCACTATTTTCTTGATAATGAAATCTGTAGGAATAATGATCAAGAAATAGTGTTCATTCTTTATTTATTAACTGAATAATAGAGGAGATGGAAAGATCACGTCTTACGTGTCGGTCTCCTAGATGGTAGAGAGCTGGAGATGCCAGAATGACGGTTGTTAACTAAAGTAAACCCAACATCGAATCTCCGTTGTGGCCCAATCTGTCGCACCCAAGATCCACATGCTCTTCGCTTCAATGAGTGGGCCACCATTTCAAGCAACGGCCGAAAATTGTATTTTATATTTTAAATCTATATTAGATTTCACGACTGTTACTATCTGGATGAAATATTATTTTTATAAAATATTATTTTAAAAATTATTCATTTTTTAAAGCATAAGTGAATAATTATCTTATTATCTAAAATAAAATTTAATTTAAAAATTTGAAATGAAAATTATTTTATATTTTAATAGTTATAATATATTTAAAAATTAAGATAATTAGTTAACTTGTAAGATTAATTCAGTAAGCTTTTTATTATTAATATAAATATATTCAACACACGTGACGTTAATAAATAATAAAATTTTCTTTTATTATTAATAAAATTAAATAAAAATCTAATTTTTATATTTTTATATATCTATATATATTCAAAGCAAATGCTAATGTTGTTTTTTTGAAGAGGAAGATGAAATTTGGGAATAAAGTACATTCAATGGAAATTAACTAAAAATATTAATTAATAACAAACAAATATATTTTAAAATTTTAAAAACTTTTATTTAATAATAATCAAATTTATAGAAAAAAAATGAAATGTTTTTAAGTACAATTATAAACATAATAATATATAATTTAAAAGTAATCATCGAATTTGAACGGAGGCTTATAAAGGGTGTAAAGCCCAACAAGCCCTATCTTACTATCTTAGCCGTGCATAGCGTCAGAGCGTCAAGAAGCAGGCAAGCAAAGACTGGATACGACTCGATAGATAGGAAACCAGAAACAAAGCAGGAAAAAATGCAGACTTCGTTGAGATACAGTGGTGACTCCAAAGCTCTACGAATCCACGCCAAGGAGAAGTTCCCCTTCGATTCCAAAACCCATTTGCAGGTCCCTATTGCTTGCTTCGTGAAGCTTTCTACTATTCTACTTTGATAAGTTTGCTCTTTCATGTTTTTTTTTAATCCCCTCAGTGATAAAGGATTTCATTACTGGACTTAGACTACACTAGATGATTAAAGATTGCAACTTTACTCGGTGCTTCTTTCCAGCTTTTTATGGATTATTTCTGTGACTTATGTTCTGAGAGATATAGGATTTAAGATTTGGGTGTGAATGTCAGTCTGGAATTCCGAATACCCAAAAAGTAACCCTTTTTAGGTCTTCTCATGCTTTTGTACGGGATAATTTACATACTTATACATCTTGGGTCTATTTTATTTGAGCAATCTTTGTATGTGTCTGTGTATCTATATATCAGGTTCAAGGCGAGCTGGACACAAGAACTGGAGTCCCCAATAACTTCTGTGCAATGATAAGGCACTCATATCATGATGTATGCTATCCCCAATGGTTATGCTCTTGTTCTAACAACATTCTCTTGCAAACTTGGGATCTTTTTTCTTTTCCAAGTTTATTAACGTGGCTGAGAATTTTCTGTAGTTGTTCACAAGCCTTGGTGTTGGAATGCGCTATGATAAGCGTGATAAGGTGCGGTACACACTGCGAGGAAAAAAATCTTTCCTTGTAACCAACGATGATTCAGTCAATTTTGTTATCAAGGGAAGATATGATGTTGATCAAGAATTCAAGGGGGTACGTGCAACCTTTTAAGTTTTCAGATTATTTCCTTTTTGAATAATCTTCATATTTGAATAATAGTTTTGTTAATAGTTGGGTCTTATGATTCATTTTTTCACAGTTGTTCTTTCTTTTATCATATTTGTTTGGGATAATGCCATCAGAGTTTCCTTTAATCTAGTGATTCTTTAGCGAGAAGACTGCAGTAATTTATGTATGGCTTTAGCTTTCTTTTGTTAATAGTTTATTCAACTACCATGACAGAGGAAGTCAGAAGGAGCTGCTGAATTTATTTATAAAATCTTCAATTTCCAGAAAGACCAAGATGTTAGACTCAAAGTTGGCTATGAAGTATTTGAGCAGGTAATTCCATTTTGTAATGCTGCTTGAAAGTCTAAACTTTAAAGTATTGGTCTTCCTATTCTTGCTTCTTCTATTTTCGGTGCTGCCCCCTCACCCCAATCATCAATCTTGATCAATCTGATCAATATTCGAACTTAAAGTTGGGCGGTTTTCATTTTGTTTTCGGGGAGTGCCTTGAGCATATGAACTAGTCTGAGTTGTGGGATCTGAATTGCATTTCGATTTCCAAGTCATGTTTGTAAGCAGTGAAACATCTCATTTTAAATTTCTATGTTTTACCTGCTGTGCTTTTTGCAAACACCATATAATCCCCTCCCAAATGCCATCTTTTAGATTATTGAATCCTGCATACGCCGTGGAACCACTTTCTTTTTGATAATTTAAGATTAACATCAGTGAAGTCATTTTAGCACGAAGTTATTTCTGATGTTGAAAGTATTCGTCTTCAATACAATTAACAAGAATTCTTGAGTCAAATTTTGCTTGACCCTTATACTTTAGTGTTTCACTTGGTGATTATTGCTCTTTCAGGTGCCATATCTGCAGATTAGGGAAAATAATTGGACCCTCAATGCTGACATGAATGGTAGATGGAATATAAGATTCGATTTGTGAGAATGCATGAGATGGACCACATTTGGTGGTGAGATATGTAATGTAAGTGCTATAAACATGTATAACGTTCATTTCAATTCTGGTGGAACAGACATTGCTGCGTCAATGCTGATTAGTAGAAAATAGAAACCCAATAATGTCACGGATGGGTCATTAATTATTTTTCTTTGCTATTTTGGGAATTTCTTTTTCTGCAACTGCCCGTAAAATGGTTTTGCCTTGATAAGGCAAATGAATAAGTCCAGATGTAGATTGTAGAATGTGAGGCAGAAAACAGGAACGGTACAAATCGACAAGCAGATTTTAGGGTTGATATCATGCCATTTTCATATTTTGATTGAAACTGCAAGTAGGAAAAAGGTAGAACAACATTGTTGGGATTACTTGATACAAATCTTATGGTGAATTATATGTCCAGAAGATAGATCCCACACCTTGTAGGTTGTACCGTCTTAGATATGGCTTAGTTAAGAATATCGAAAATTGAAAACATTTGTGTGTTATTTGTGTGTTATTTTGTGTGTTATTTTGATCCCTTCCAATGTAGAACTAAACCTAAACCATAAGTAACCATGATCAAAAGATTGCTGTTTAGTAACTAAATTCATTGATACTGCCTATCCGAGCAGAGCTGATCCAAGCTGTTTTTCAAACTGGAAGCATGGCCATTCGGTTATAGGCTTAATGCTTTGGTCGCCTTGTATTTTATTATCATTATTATTTGTTATGTAGAAGCGTATGGCCTTTCTGTCACAATTTTTAATTTGGTGGAAGTGTGGATGTTGGGTATTAGCAGTTGATGAAATTCTTCCGCTCTACAAGTCGTATAAGTAGTCCTTTTCATGATAAAAGAGTTGGTGTTGTAGTATCGGACTCTCTTAATATCTTCATTGTTAGTAGTTGTCCAATCCCATCAGCTGAGATGTGGCTATATTAGAATTTCTAGAAATAAGGGAACTGGAACTGCAAACGACTGTCCAGTGACCGATGGTGGAGTCGACTCATTTCCCTTCAAGTCTGGCGAATGTATTACTAACAAGAAATTCTACTTAGAGCCCATTTCTTTCACTGTCAAAGTTGAGGGTGTCAACAAAAAACCAAGCTAATGACACGTTTAAAACCCAATTTAGGATTTTGGGTTTCTTTGGTATATTCGTTACAAAAAGATTGGGTTTTTGGTTCTGTTGCTAAAATAATAGTTTTTTCTCTTCGTTTCGTTTTGGGTTTCATTGAGGAAAGAACCCAACTTTGATTCAGGAGAGTTTGGTTTGATCTAAAATAAGATTTAATAAATCTTTCTTTTACCAGTATATTAGAAGAAAGAGGGTGTTGCACATCCAAGACCTGTGAGCAGCTGGCGAGTAAATGGTGTTACGACTTATGATTGCTTGGTTTTTACAAATCTGTTGTTTGGACTTAGTTTGTTTTTCCCCCCTTAATAGGCTTGTGTCTCATTTAGGACTGCGAAGAACAAAGAACCGAAGGAGAGGAAAAAAATGGTTTATCCATTAATTACCCTTTATTTTGATTTTGATGTTTATTTCTCTATAAATTTTCAAAAATTTAGTTAAAATTTTCAGATTTTTGTGTACTTGTTTATTTATATAGAGCCTCACACTTACGCAATAGGAATTCTCAAATCCTTAGTGTAAACCTCTTTTCCTTCTCTCAGCATTATATTATAAAAAATATAAGGTAAACTATAAAAATAGTCATTAAACTATGAGTACGTTTTTATTTAAATTATTGAGTTGTTAAAATCGATGATATGTGGTTCTTTCTTTTCGAACCACTTGGACTAATTAGCACTACATGTACTAATTAAAAGCTCTTTTTCTCTTTTTTTTCTATAGTTTAGTTTTTTTTTCCATGAAATAGTTTTGCATGTCATAAATTGACGAACTCAATTCAAACAACTTTTTTATATCTTCGACACTAACGATCAAATCAACTTAGATCTAAAGTATGTTTTACTTGTCGATGGGTATTGATCTGTCTACAGATATTCGAATCGTCGCTTAGAGCTCGCTGGTAAAACATTTTGTTTTAAGTTAACAGCCAATGACTTAAATAAAAACTTTTGTATAATTTAATAATTTAAATAAAAACTTTTGAATAGTTTAACGATGAAATTGTAACTTTTTTAAAGTAATCAAAAAAAACACACTTATCTAATTAATTATGTAGTTTATCCAAAATACATTAATTTTGATAGAAAATTCTTTCGATACTAAAACAAAATATGTCAAATTTAAATAGTATTATCATTGTAGATTTCATCTTTCATCTATACTCGCGCAACTCTAAATAAAATCAAATAAATATAAAGTATAAATAGACAAAATATTTGAATATAATTCAACAATATTCACACATGAAATGACGAAAGCTTCTATCTTCATTGACAATGTCTCATTGAAAAATAAAATAAACATAAATGAAAACACAATAAATAGGGTAATTGCATTATTAATTTTGAAATTATTATTCAGATTATAAATTAATCCTTAAACTTTAAAATATTTTAATTAAGTTATCAGAAGATCAATATCATATCAAGTACTTTAATCAACTAAATGTCAATACTAACATTAAACATATGTTTGTTTGAATATGATGCGAGTCAAATTTTGAGGGTTCAATAAAAATATTTTGAAAATTAAAAATTTATTTAAAAGAGTAATTATTTTACAGTAGGAGACAAGTAAAGACGTAAAGATGGCATGCGTCTCATTTATATATATTTTCAATTATCCCTTTAGTCATGTGTTATTTTTTCACAAGTTTAAAAACTTACATTTAGTTTAAATTTTGGGAAAATATTTGGGTACATTGCTAACAGAGCTTTTAGTGTGAACAGAGTCAGGCTGGCCCAGGTTAAAAAGTATCAACACCTCTAATGTAAACCCAACAAAAATACGTACGGGCTTTGTGTGCGACATGGATCGAACACGTAACCTTTACCTACGGCAAAGCCAAACCCAAAGCTTGGACCTTGGAGATGAGGATTTAGGAGGATCCGATCCACATAGTGATTGAATGAAATGTGAGGTGACTGACTTCTACTACTGTTACTGCTCTGTTGCCCCTTGCTTGGCGGTGCTGACATCGTGTTTCATTTCTACTGGTAAATTTTCACTACTCTATATCCTAAATTATCATCATATGGAGGGGACTGAAATGAATCTTGTTTTTCAGTGTGAGAGTATTTCTATCTCTTAAATCTAATGGCATCAATTTGGCTTTTTCAATTCCCTGGCCAGGTAACTCCCAAAATTTTCCTAGGATTTTATTTTACTGCCGTCATATATACTATTATTGAATTGGGTTTCTTTCTTTTGGTAAATTCTCTGATAAATAGCCTTCAATTTGGGGGTGGAAGCATCAAGTTTCTTTAAATGGAACATCGTTGCTACTACATCATAGGCATAGCCTAAGCCAACGGCTCAACTGGATTCACCTACTACCTAATAGGACGTTTTCGCCGAGAGCCATTGATAATTCAGTGAGCTCCGAGGAGGACCATCGTGCCCAGAACGAGGTTGTTGATACAGCGAAACATACTCTGGCGGTGGATTCCAAACACCCACTTGCCTTATTTCAGGAATCCATTACATCCTTCCCTCCTGTTGTTTTCCTGGTAATGCTCACTTACGGTTATCTGTATTCAGTAGGATGAGAACGGATCATATTTCTTGTGTTATTATTAAGCAAGTTCTGGCTTATTACTTGTGCTGCTAAATGTAATTGCTAACTTAGATATTGTGCTTATACAAGTCTTTTACTCCACACCGTCTACTGTTTGTAAATATTTTGTCAACATCAGCTCCTCTATTGGTGCTAACTGCAAAGTATCACTCCAGCATGTTTCTGCTTTTACTTGTATTGCTAGTATTTGTTATATTGCTTTTCATTTTCATGTCTGTAAAGCCAGTAGAGATGGTGTTTGTATGAATTACTAGAAAAAGGAAGTCTGACATGAAGAACCTGTCCATTTCGTTTTTGTCTCAGATGAAAAACCGCCCTAAAAACAACCTTACACTGGGATTGTTCGTTGCAATTGCAATTATGGTTATTGCTCTGAGAGCATACGCAGAGAGGAAGTCAAGGAAGAGCCAGCCTGGTTCTGTAGCTGATCTTGTAAGGCGTGGCCAGCTAAGATCAGATAGAAGAGGCATGTATGATTTCGTTCTATGTTATATTTTATCTTTGGTTGCTTACTTGACATTACAGACTAAATATTTTTAGTTAAGGGCTAGCATTTCATTGCATGTCCCGTATCAATTTTAATTTCTACCTTCTCATTTTACAGCTTTGGCTACAGTGAGCTTTCCTTGTGTTAATGGTATAGTTAGTTATCTGTTCTTTTTGCAGATCGCGACCTCTCAAGTATGATGATCCATTTAACAATCCATTGGTGAAGGTTGGGAAGAGCAATTCAACCGTAGAGATGTGTGGAAAGCTTTATCGCTTAGCTCCAGTTACACTTACAAAAGAACAGCAAGCTATCCATCAGAAAAGGAGGTCGAGAGCATACCAGTGGAAGAGACCAACAATTTTCCTTAAAGAGGGGGATTCAATTCCTCCTGATGTTGACCCTGACACAATCAGATGGATTCCTGCAAATCATCCTTTTGCGACCACTGCTAATGACATTGATGAAGACTTGGCTCAAAATAATGTGTACCAGAAACATGGTGTTCCATTCCGTATTCAAGCTGAGCATGATGCGCTCCAGAGAAAACTTGAAGCAATGCAAAAGGTAAGTAGTTTTGAAGTCATGCAGTGGCAATGAATTATTACTATCAAGTTACTGACAGGATAGATAGCTTAGATATAATGTAGCCATTAAAATTAGTTAAGTAATTAACTTTGTTTGCATGGTCAACAATAGTTTTGGATGACAAGTGACTAATGGACCAGATTAGTGCCTTTGTATCAACCGTGAAATTTCATTTGTTTGCACTTACATTTGGCAACTGCAATGCTCGCATGGAAGTACGAATCTTGTTCTAACATATCTGCATATCTTAAATGAATTTGTTCTTTTTCTTTCTTTCTTTTGTTTTGGGGGGGGGGGGGAAGGCAGTGGCATAATGTGTTGGGGATTCGCATCTGCGGGCTTATGATTTTGAAGTTCTTATCTACCCAAATGGTTAACGGAACCTTATATATTCTAAGTCATATTTACATGGTTAAAGTTACCAAGCGATTTTGTGTGGTTACCAGACATGCAGTTTGCTGCCTCATTTTGAAAATTTTAATTGTTTGTATGCAGGAGGAGAAGTTGAACAATTTGTTTATCGACAGTAGAAATGCTAAAGATTTCCAGAGACCATTCAAATTAAATGACAGGTCAGATGAACCTGTTGAGCAGGGCCCCAATAACAATCCCAGAGTTGAAACTAAGCCCACAAAACCAGAGCGTGCCTCCGATTCAATTGAAAGCAACTTGTCTTCAGGGGAAATGCAGCAACCCTGAAATATTTGCTGGACTTAGTGTCAATTTATTGAATGCTAGTATTATTTGCCAATGAACTCCTGATTTTGTAGTATATTAAAGATAATGTCCTTGTGAATTAGCACTAGGTTGCCCAAACTGAGCTGCAGTTGTAAAAGGGAGAGCAAAGTTGTACATATAATGGAGTATTAGATTTGATCCTTATTATAAAAAGCAGTTTGTTCCATGTTGAGGGATTTTTTTTCTTCCCTCGCAATTATATGGTCCTGTTGGAGAATTGAATGCCGCACCTTCATCCTATTTCATATGTTCCATTTTGCTCCACTGTTGAGTTTTATATATAACTACATATTTGTTGTTTCAAGAGGAGGCGTTGCTGCCGTTCGTAGTGCGTACCCCAGCACTCCTCCCAAGCAAAGCAATAAGCACGCGTGTAAACGTGAAGCAGATGCTGATGCGGTTGTATTAAGTCTTCCATTAACAATCAGCATAGAATTGATCAGTTCTCAGGATTACTTTGCTCGGTAAAATGAACAGAGAACACCAGAACTGGAATGGAGAGATTAAATTAACTTTAGCCGGGCTGCATAAGATAATCTTTTGGATGGACAGCATTCAACTCTATTAGATTTTCTGTACTATATACGCTTAGCAGTAAGTTTACCCTGCCGAAAGTAACAAGTCCCCCACCATGGTACTTAGCATGTAGCCAGAGTGTCAATTTTGAAACCAGTACTTTGCTTAATAACTTGAAGAAGCAGGGGATCAAGGTTGGCAGAAAATATCTCATTACATTATTATTGTTGAGCTGAAGGCGAGACGTGTAATAAAATTGTTTCAGAATAGCACACATCCATAACACCATTGTTAAAAAAGAGGGTCATATGCAAAAGATAAGTCCTTTTGCAGCTAGCTAACTGTCTAGGATGATAATATTCAAAATTCTTCTCTGTTTCATCATTCTGGATTTATGATAAAACATCCCACAATACAGGTAAGGAGAAGGTATATTCCAGGCTTTAAAAAAATTAAACCAAAACTAAGGCCCTTTGTATGCTCTCTTTTTCGTTTCTCTCGAGTTTTCTCTAAAGAGATAAGGGTTTCTTTGAGCCTTATGTGGATTCCTTAGGTCTCCTTTTTCTTTTTCCCTTTTTAATTTATTTCGTGACTTTTGTTCTCAAGGACTTCGATCTTTCTTAAGTTTTTTAAATTGTTTTTGCGAATCTTCTTCGTCTTCTATGAGAAGGTTTCAAGATTTGATAACTGAATAAATTTTGGAATTTGGATCCATAAAACCTGGTGGAGAGTTTTAAGCATTAGTGGTGAGAGTGATGGCATGGACTCAGGACTCAGGACTCAGACCACCTTTTATGAAGATCTAAAGATAGCTCGATTGAAGGTTCTCTTTTTGTTCGTTCAATCGATGTTCACTATTCAATATGACATTATCTTATATTGAATGATTATATCCTGCACTGTTAATGCATCAGGAGCTTGATGTAAAAGACTTCAATGGGTACCAACATGATGCGGTCATTGAAAGCAACAAAAATAACCTATCTAAAAGAATAGTAAAAAGGGAAGTAGAGTCCAATCCTCAATGACTGGATTTGCACAATGTCTTGTTCCGTGAAATCTCAAGAAGAATAAAAGCCTAAACTTTTAGAAAGAGAGTATTTACAGAAAAAGATGGATGCCTTTTGAGTCACTTCACTCTCTATTTATAGTGCTAGGGGAGATAGTCTAATCATACTTAAACTACCAAAAGATAAATACATTTAATTGAAGATAAATAAAGATAAATAAAATAAAATCCTAAAATAAAATAATTCTTAATAAATATTTTAATATTAATTATCCTAATATAATTAAAATAGATTTTAATAGAATAAAATCTCTTCTTTTTGCATTTCAACCCATGTTTCCTCCATACTTGCACTTTTGGCACCAACTTTTCCTTGTGTCGCACATTGGCCCATTTTATCTTTAAATTCACGCTTCTGACCTTTAATTTTGCTTTTGCCTCAAATTTAGTCCCTATGAGATAAAATATCATAAATAGCTCAAATTAGCAGGATCATACTCAGAATAAATGTAACAGCCCAATTTTTGGGTTTAGTCGGAATAGTGGTTTCGGGACCACAAATCCGACGAGGAAACTTTTATTTTAAAATTATGACATGGGTTGCATTATGATAGGAAGGTTGCATGAAAATACTGATATGAAAATTTTATCGATTTAGTGATTTATTAAGGAAAGGACCTATTTGTATAAAATGTAGAAAGTGAATTCTAGAAGGTAGAAATTCAAAACTAGAGGTCCTTATATGGTAAATAGACTATCAATCAAAAGACGGTAGATTTTTACTGATGAATCATCCATGGAATTTGAGAAAAAGAAAAGGACTAAATTGGAATTTGGGGAAATTAAAAGATGATAATTAATTACATGGACATATTGATATTATCTTTTTCTATCATCTTCTTCCCCAAAATTTACATGGAAACCCTAGGAGAGAGAGAAAAGACTTTCTTGGCATAAATTGGTAAGTAATCATGTCCCGTTTTTAATAAATTTTATATTTTTGAGATCGAGATAACATGTTCTCTTTATTTTGAGGATTTATTTGAAAAGTTATCAAGGTATGGAAATTGTGTCATGGATGAATATGCTGAAAATTGAAAATTTATGGTAGAAAATGATAGGTTGTTAGTAAATAAACAACCTTTACAAAGTGATTTTGGGTGAAATTGAGATTTAGGGACTAAATGGTAAACTTGTGAAATTCAAAGGAAAAATTCTGATTTTTGTGAAATATGTGAACTGTTATAAATACATATGAATTTTGTTTAGGCTTGAAAAGGGGGTTGAATTCCATGAATTTCATTTTTCGTGCCTAGGGACGAAATAGGAATTACTGAAAAGTTTAGGGTCGGAAATGTAATTTTTTTAAATAGTGATTTTTTAACTAAATTGAATAATGTGAGTGTTGAATAAGTTAAATGTATTGTTATAAATCAAGAAAGACGAGAAATTGACCTTGATCGATAAAAAGAAAAGTGAGAAAAATTGAAATTATGAAAAAGTACATTTAGCAACAAAACAATTTAGACAGAAACAGCCGTGTGACTTTGAAAATTCACTAAAAATAGTGAAAATTTAATTAGAGTCTGAATAATATATAAAATTAAAGCTGAATGAGTCTATTTTCACATAAAAGAAACAGAGAAAGCAAAAAATTTATATATTTTAAGATATTTGAATTTTAGTTAGACAGAGTCAGAATGAGTTCGGAATCCCCTGTTCTGACTTTGGAAAATTTTAAAAAATTGTAAAAAAATAATTATGGGATAAAGTTTTATGTTTAGAATCCTAAATGAATCTATTTTCACTAGAAATAAACAGAAAAAATATCTGAAATTTGTACAATGAGATAATTAATTTTTAGTAAAGAGAGGTCAGAACTATCGAGTAGTGAAATAGGGGAAAACTTAAAGAATAAACTGTACTATTTGGCTAAACCAAAAATTCTTAAAATGTTATGGTAAGAAGATATGTGAATCTAGTTTCAAGAAAAATTAACGGATCTTAATTTGGAGCTCTGTAGCTCGAGATATAAATAAATTAGTGACTTTGACACAGATAGACAGCTTGAATTTAAATACAGGAAAATAGTGATAGTATGGAAAATGTGGTTTAAATGTGTTATACACATTAAGGATGTGGAATGGAGAGGAAGAGGAGGAAAATTGGGAAAATATATAAATAATTTGTGTATAATTGGTCATATGTTTGATTATAATTGATAAATGATGAAATAGAAATGATGCTTATAATTGTGCATTATTGGTCATGGTTTAAGCTCATGTGTGAAAATAAAGTTTCATAGTATGTATGTATGGTATATTAGGTATATGATTTGACATGAAGTAATGTCATGAATGGTTTATGAATTAACACATGTTGATAAGCGTGATATATGAATAAATGTTGTGCTCATCCATGCTTATAATGCTTATGCTATATGTGTATTTGGCCAACATATTTGGTGTACATACTTAAGCTTTGGCCAAGTAGTGGTTGGATTATGCCACGTTAATTTTATAAGTTATGCATTGAAATGGTAAGTGCCTAATTAGAAATATGCTTGTGATCATAAAAAAAAAGGGTGGTAAGGTTTAAATTATGTAATCTCTAGTGAAATGGTTTATCATGTGGTTAGTTCCAAAAAGAGTTATGTTTAAATACACTAGCTTGCGACTATGGTCGAATGATATGTTTATATCTTGTGTGATATACATAAGAAACTAGTGTAGAAATGCAATAAAATATTAAGTTTATATGGTTGAAATTTAATGATTACATGTTAATTTCATGAATTATATATTGTATGATGAGATATATTTGTTGATGAATTGATAATAAAATAACAATGCGCAAAACCGAATAAATGATCAAATTGTGCGGAACGTCGGATTTGAGTACTTTTGATCAGCGACAAGTGATAAGTGGTAGCTTTAGCTACACTTATCTGATCAGTGATAAGCGACAAGTAATAAGTGGTAGCTTTAGCAAGTGATAAGTGGTAGCTTTAGTTGCACTTATCTGATTAGTGATAAGTGACAAGTGACAAATGGTAGCTTTAGTTGCACTTATCTAATCAGTGATAAGTGACAAGTGATAAGTGGTAGCTTAGCTACACTTATCTGAGCAGTGACAAGTGACAAGTGATAAATGTGATCCGTGTAAGACCATGGCAGGGCTTTGGCTTCGGAAAGTGCTAAGTGATCAAACGCAAAACCATAGTTAGACTATGGCAAAGTGGAAGTGAAGTACTCAATTTTCCGTAACCGTTCCCTACTTTGATTAAGGATGGCAAGTGACAAATGGGACCAAAAGAATTATAGTAAATGGATAAGTGGTAGTGAATTTATACTAGGATGATGAGTTGAATTGATGTTGTTATTTAAGCTAAATTGATATTTTCATTGTAAAATTGACAATTTTATAAATGTGTAAATGAATGGTGTACAAACCCAATAATGCCCGGACCCAACTAAACCTAGAATGGCCCAACACCTGACCCAAACTAAACAGCCCACTAACTAAATTCCAGCAGCAACCCTAGCAGCATACAACCTTCAACCCTAGCCGCCGCACATCAGCCTTGCACCACTACCCTTTGCGCACGTACGTGTCCCACGTACATCCCCAGTTGGCCGAATCTGCACAACAAACGGCAAAATAGACGCAAAGAACAAGTAAATGAAAGAGAAAAACGCAAAAAAGGAGAGAATAACGGAAATACAAAGGTGTTGTGTTATTTCTTTGATTTTTTCTTCATTTTTCGACTATATAAAGCCGAGGAAAATCTGTAAATGGGGGGGAGGTAAAATTACAGAGAAAAATCAATAGAGAACAGAAAAGATCAGTATTTTTAGGTGATTTTTTTTTTCTTGGAAGTGTCCATCGTCTTTTTATTTGTATATATATATTTTTGTATTTTCTTTTATTTGGATTTTATTTCACTTAAAATAACAAAGAAAAGAGGGAAAGAAGCTTACCTGGTGCCGTCGCGGTGTCCCCTCTCCGTCGCAATCGGAGGCCGGGGCGTCATCGGAGGCCAAAGGTCGGCCTAGCGGCGGCGACAATAGAAAAATTGAAAAACCCTAGCAGAGAAGGCTAGGGTTGTTTGGTGTTTTAATATAAACTGTTTTTTTTTTTTGGGTTTTATAACAGACCAAACGACGCCGTTTTGAAAGGGGCCAGACCCGCGCGTCGACCCGACCCGCAATAGGGTCAGCGCGTTCTGGCTCTAAATGGGGAATTTACGCATTTGGTCCCCCGTTTTTTATTTGATTTTAATACAGTTATTTCATGTGTTTTCAATTCGGCAACGAAATTTCTTTCTTGTTTCAATTTGGTCCAGGGGCCATGTGCCTGCACCCACTAGAACGGCGCCGTTTGGCCAGCGCGAGGATATTTATTTTTTTGGTCCTTCCCCTTTCATGCGCAACTTAATTTGGCCCTTTTGTTTTTTAATTTTTGACCCTAAAAGTCTGTTTAATTTTGATTTAGTCCCCATTTGTTGTTATTATTATTATTACTACTATATATACATACGCATGCATATATACTATATAATATGTACTTTATATATTAAATGTTTTTAATGCATATACATTTTTTTTGATATATTTCGTTATAGTTTTATTCTCATAGTTTATTATACATATATATATACATTTGTATTTTATAATGTTCATATATTTTCCATGTTTTATAATTCGTACGTATATATATATTTTTTAAAAAACATTTTTTTACTGTTCTATATATATTCTATTATTTTATACATATTGTACATATGTAAATATTTTAATATACATATACATATTTTCATGATTTACCAATACATACACTTATACATTTTTTTTATTTTGTAAATATATACACATATACATTTTTTTATCTTTATTTTATTTTCTTGATTTTCATATACATATATACATGCATTTTTTTATTAGTTTTTTTTTGGTTTGATGTATTGCATTCCTTCTTTTTGTTTGCAAATTTACTTGTATATTGTACTTGTATATATATTTGTAAATATTTATTCACATATGTTTGAAATTAAAGTTGTGTTTCATATTATACATTAACTTTTAACATACCTTTCGGGAAATATATTTTGGTTTTATCGAAGCATTAAAATCATCATATTTTTACAAATTTCCAAAATATTTGGCATTCATGATTCTCGGGAAAGATTGTGTCCTAACTTACTGGATTGCGATTATTTTTCGATGAATTTAGAAAGCCAAGTATTTGTTTTGCAATAAATTCGTAAATTTTAAATAAAAGTTTATTCTCGGGAATTCAAAATGTTGGGTCCTAACTTACTGGTCATGACATTTTCTTCTCGAAATAAGAATTTTCAAAAGTAAAAGGCAATATTCGGGTATTTTGAAGATTTAAAAACATTGTGCCCTAACTCACTGGGTGTGGTGTTTTATTTCTTTGAAATAAGAATGTCTTATTATTTTAATTCGTTCATGAAATAAAAAGTTTCCTTTTAAAATCTTTTCAAATTTTCGACACCAAGACATTAAAAAAAATCAATTTGGTACCAATTTTGGGCGTTACAAGGGTGCTAATCCTTCCTCGTGCTTAACTGACTCCCAAACCTGTTTTCTCAAATTTCGCAGACCAAAATTATTTTTTAAGGTGGGCCGATAACACCTTAATAAATGATCGGTGGCGACTCCAGTTTTGTTTTTAAAGTCGACAACTAAAATTTTTGTTTTTCAAAAAACGGTTTCGACAAATGGTACAATCGATAAAGGTTGAGTTAAATGGTAAATACATATTAAAATTGAACTTAATGATTTGAATTGTGAACATGAGAAATTTGTGAATTGAATGAAATGGAAATGAAGCATTGAATTATTAAGACTTGTAAACTGCATGAATATGTATCAGGTCTTGTATGTCCTATTTATTATGAATATAATATTTTGAGGATATATTATGAAGAATTTTAAAAGCATGTTAATAATTTGAAAGTTTTAATTTAAATGAAGTTTTATAACTCAGTTAAATACGTTTACAAGTGTATGTGTTCTAGTAATGCGTCGTACTCTATTCCGGTGTTTAATACGGATAAGGGGTGTTACAATAAATACATAATTAATACATAAAAATACGTTATTCTACAGTGTTATCACAGCTTTTAAGTTTGGCTGGTTACTCTCCGATCATGGAAAACATGTTCTAACTATTGTGCCTGAATGAGGTTTCTACCTGTTCATATGTTACCTCTATTGGGGATTTTCATGTTCATTTGATTTGCATGTTTGTTTAATCTACATGCTCTAATTGATCGCTTTTGGACCAATCAAATCCCCCCTTTTCTTTTTGTTGTACGTGTACCCACGTATCGTTGTGGGTTGTTTTCCTGGACCTGTATATGACTCATGTTCTATTTTGAGTTTGAGTGCCGAATTGTTGAATCTTGACAAAGTCAAATTTTGCTATTAGTTGTTGAAGTTTATGTAAATTGTGAGTTTAATATATATATATATATTAATTTGACTAATTTTTGACATTCTATTTTTTTTGGAATAGTTGACTTTTATTTTTGAAATTTTAATCTTAACTCAAATGATAATAATTAAATTTATTTGATGAAAATTTACTATTAGCCTTATACCATTCGTAAATTTGTAGATTTAGTCTATATTATCCAATTTAATCATTCATTCTTAATTTTTATAATTTTAAAATTTTGAAATTTCAATTTTAACACAAACGATGTCTTAAAATTCTTTAACTGTTTTCTTAGAAATATATGAAAATAGCAAGATGATATAATATTTTTGTAGTATCAGATTTTAGAAAAGAGCATAACTTAATTTAATGAATTTAACAACTAACATTTATTCAATACAATATTGTAAAATTCATTAAGTACAAAAACTAAAAATGTCGAAATTAAGGCATATGAACTCAGTATGCAACTTACATAAAGACTAATAATAAAATTTAACTTTACAATAAATAATCATCTTCATTTGGAGTTAGTGAAATTAATTTTAATCAACTTAAGTGAGGCTGCTTGTTGATTCATTTTGTTGCGAGCCATATGAAGCGACAATGCATAAGGATTAGGGTTGACAAAACCCGAAATATCCAATGGATTCTAAACTAATTCACTTCAAATGGAGCGGATTTTTTTTTTGAAAAGTGAATGCGACTTCTGAGGCGAGGCGAGGTGGGTTTTTTTCTTTTGGACAATGAGTATGAAGCGGTTAATGGTAATTGCCACACCTCATCCTACCCCGTCTCGCTTCATAAAATTATCATTTTATCTTTTTATATATATATTAAAATGGTAAAAATATAATAAAGTATTATAGGAAAAAAATTATATATTTTATATTAAATATTTACTTCACTTTAAAAATATTGAAAATATAAAGAAAATTAGCAAAAATTAAATTAAGGTAGAGCAGGATGGGGTGAGGATGGATACATCTAACATTCATAAATGTGTTAGTGGTTTTTAAGATTATATATCTATAATATTGTGGGATGAGTGGTGGAGTAAAGTGCATCAATTGTGAAATGGCGATGAATTTAGTAACATTTGCCCTCACCCCACTCCATTGCATCCTAACATGAAAGGGAGTAGAATATGTTTCTCCTTGGACAAAGATGAGTTTGTAGATGTTTAGTTCATTGTTATCACCTTTAAGGCTTCCTTTGGATAGGTGATGTGTTTTGCTTTTGGTGAAATTAAAAATAGTGGTAGTGGTAAGACTGAATATTATAGTAGTGAGATTAAATTCAATGGTGGTATATGTATTTAGATTTAATCGTAACTGTGGTAGTGAGATGAAAGTATAAAATGATTATTAAAGATATTAGTTTAGAATGTATTGATAATTTAATGTATAATTAAAATTTAATAATAAAATATAATTAGAATTATATTTTTATTAAATAACAGTTAAAATTATTAGAAATAATTGTATTACATCAAACAATGTTTTTTAATTTTTTATATATTGAAAAAAGATATTTTAATTTTTTTATGCCAATATTTTGAAAATTTTAAGTGAAAAGAAAGGGGAAATATATTTACACCACGTTTGGTTCGCTGTATTGGATTAGAGGTGTAATGGATTAGAGGTGTATTGGATTAGAGGTGTAATAGCAAATCAACTGTTTGGTTGAATGTAATGGAATAGAGGCGTAATAGTAATCTTGTGTTTGGTTGAATGGAATAGAGGTGTAATAGCATAATGGAAAAAACTAAAATGACTAGAATACCCTTAGCATAAATTTGTTTTGGTAAATGATTATTGTTATTGTTATTTAAATTTTAATAAGATTATTATTATCAATAATAAATAATTTAATCATATTTAAACATAATTATTATTAAATATATTTTAATTAAAATATATAATTTAATAAAATTCTTAATAATTAGCAGAAATTTGTTTTGGTAAATTATTATTGTTATTGTTATTTAAATTTTAATAAGATTATTAATATCAATAATAAATAATTTAATCATATTTAAACATAATTATTATTAAATATATTATAATTAAAATATGTAATTTAATAAAATTCTTAATAATTAATATTCTTATATGAATTTACTCAAATCATAATATATGATACTGTAAATATAAATTAAAATAATTATTATTAAATATATTATAATTAAAATATATAATTTAATAAAATTCTTAATAATTAATATTCTTATATGAATTTACTCAAATCATAATATATGATACTATAAAAGAAAATTTGAAATAATTAATATTAAATATATTTTAATTAAAATATACGATTTAATAAAATTTAAAATAATTATAACTAATAACTTATATTTTATGAATTTGTATAATTTAAAATAATAATTATTACATATAATTTAATTATTACATATAAAATTAGTTTAATTAAGGTAACTTAAGTTTAAAACAAATAAAATAAAGAATGAGGATTTGGTTTAGTGTATTAAGTATATCTATTTTGTTGACAAATCTAAACTAAGCTTTTTCTAATGACTGGATCGAAAGGGTGAAGAACCCCAATAAACAAGAACAAGTATAACTATTGTTTTCTATGTCACTGTGATCTTCTAATGCAATCCTATAACTAGGAAGAACCGCATATAATTGGTCGGATTGCGGCTTTGAGATCATCGTAAAATCTTTGCTCCGAAAATCTGCTAGCTCTTCTCCTTGCTACTGTAGCTATCTTGAGTCTTTCAGACTCGGGCATCTTCACGATTTTCAGGACTGCATCTGCATATTCTTCTACATTTTGAGCAAGAAATCCTGTTTGTGTCCATCTTCATCTAAAACAATGTCCATTTTCGGGCCAGCAGAATTATGAGCTGAGGGGAGTCGAGCAAAATGAATATCATTTTAAAAACATTTTTAAAATGGAAAACAAAAGTAGCTCGAATCAGAAATTATAATATCAGTTGCCATGCTAGCTCACCTATAGGTATGGCTCCTGTAGCCATGTACTCTACAACACTAATGCAAACTGTAAACTGGTAATAAATCACAGCCATGTTGTAACAGCCCGATTTTGGGCCTAGTCGGAATAGTGGTTTCGGGACCACAAATCCGACGAGGGAAAATATGGTTATTATTATATTTTTATGGTCTACAATTTCACGGAAAATTTTCGTAAAAATTTCGTTCGAAAATTTCGACGTTTGGGCACTCAATTTAGTCAAAAGGACTAAATTGTAAATAGTGCAAAAGTTGAGTTCTATATGTAGAAGTATCTAATTGATATGAAATTTTAAATTGGAGGTCTTTATGTGGTAATTAGACCATTAGTTAGTTGATGGACAAAAATAGACATAAGAAATGAGAGAAATAGATTTTTTTTAAGTGGGGGCATATTAGTCATTTGGTAATAAAAAAAATAAAATGGGAAAAAGATGACAAAAATCATCATCTTCCTCATTAGTTGCTGCCGAAATTTGAAGGAAGCCATAGCTAAGGTTTCTTTGCTTTCTTAAGCTCATAGTAAGTGCATCCTAGCCCCGTTTTTAATGTTCTTCGCATTTTTGGAATCCTCGTAACTCGGTTTAGCTTATTCTAGCAATAATTCGTGTTAGGGCTCATATTTGGAAAAATACCCATAGGTGAAATGTGTTTATTTTGCTGTTTTATGGTGGAATATGAAGCTATAAATTATGTTAAACAACTTTTGCTAAGCGATTTTAAGCGAAAACGGGTAAATAGGCATAATCGATAAAAATAATTATTGTTCATAAGTGTATGTTAGAGTGAGAATTTGATGTTGCCATAGAAGGGAAAAATGTTCAGCATGTCATAAAACCTAAGAATAAGTGATGAAGTTTAATTTCCGAGCTTGGGGACAAAAGTGTAATTATGCAAAAGTTTGGGGGCAAAATTGTAATTTTTCAAAAAGTTGGGTGGTGGATTATTTTAATGAATGTGAACATTAAATGAGTTAAATTTGCTATTATAGATCAAGAAAGACGTGAAGATTATCTCAAACGAGGAAAAGAAAAGATAGTGGAGTGAAGTGCAATATTACGATATTTTGCACCGAGGTAAGTAAACACGTGACTTGATGTATTATTTTGACATTAATTGATATATGTTGAGATTTATTTGGAATTAAAATAAATGTTTGGCCATATCCTAAAAATGTTGTTAAATCGGGAAAGGTGGTAAAGGGTTGCAATATATGATTTATGGGTTGAACACTCGGAATAAGCCGAAGTATGTTGTACATAAAGGGGTTGCTGTGTGCTGATTCCCCGATTCATTGGTGGTGCTATGTGCGATATCCACCGTATCTTTGAAATGTGAAAGGGGGTTGCTATGTGCTGATTCCCCCGAGGGGTTGCTAAGTGCTGATTCCCCAGTTCATTGGTGGTGCTAAGTGCGATATCCACCGTATCTCTGAAATAAAAAGGGGGTTGCTATGTGCTGATTCCCCCAAGGGGTTGCTAAGTGCTGATTCCCCGATTAAGTGGTGGTGCTAAGTGCGAGATCCACCAATAACGGTTAACATTCCGAGTGCTCAATGAAAAAGTGTGGAAGGTGAATATTTCCATATGGTGGAAATTTTTATGGGGCAAATATTGAGTTGGATACTAAATCGATCCATGTATGAGATGGGAGAAAATATCAAAAACGAAAAAAGGAACGATTTAGTTATAAACTGTGTTGAACAACAGCAGGTGGGTAACTTTGAAAAATCACCATAAATGGTGGAAAATGAATGGGAAGCTGAATAATATATGAAATTGAAGCTGAATGTGTCTATTTTCATATGAAATAAATAGAATAAGCAAAAGAGTTGTATTTTTGGAGATATCTGAATTTTACTGAAACAGGGCTGGATTGATTTCGGGATCCCCTGTTCTAACTTTGGAAAATCACCAAAAATTGTAAAAAAATAATTATGGTGTGAAATTTATATTCCTGGATTCCTTATTGACTCTATTTTTAATAGAAACAAGCGAAACCATTTTTAAAATTTTGTACAGAGAGTTAAGTGAATTTTTTTGAGGAAGGGTCAGAACCGTTGGGCAGTGAAACAGGGGAAGTTTTAATGAATAAACTGTACTAATTGGCTGGGTAAAAAAATTCTGAAATTTTTATGGTGAAATGGTATATGAGTCTAGTTTCAGGGAAAATTTACGAAACTCAATTTGGAGCCCTGTAGCTCCGGATAAAAATAAATTAGCGACTATGACGCAGAAAAACAGTTTGCTGGAAATTGCCTAAACAATGAAGTTATTCATGAATAAGTTTATATTTTGGTGTAGTTATGTGAGTAATTACTTATTTATCATGTGTTTACTTACTAAGCTATATGCTTACTCGATTTTATTTTTCCCTTGATTATAGTGACTTCCGACAACTCGAAAATTTGGAACGAAGTCAGACAATCATCCACACTATCCTTCACACTTGGGGTATTTTGCTACTATCGTTCCGGAAAATTATGGCATGTATAGACGACCTATGAAATATGGAATCATCATGTAAATATATGTTATGGTTTGATTTAAAATGTGGTGTTCATTAATAGTTAAATTGTGAGTATTATTATAAATGAGTTTGGTTGATATATATATATTGGATTGTGATTTAAATTTGCAGGGGGTTTAAGCAAAATTAAGCAGAAATGCTGTCGAAATTTTTTTTAAAAAACTTAGTAATACCTCATACTCTGTTCCGAGCCAGAATACGAGTAAGGGGTGTTACATTTTAGTGGTATCAGAGCTACGGTTTAGTCGGTTCTCGGACCAATAAAATATGTGTGAAAGTCAGTCTATACATGCCATCAATATATTGTGATAGTGTGATGATTTCTGACAATTTAAAATTTTGTTTTATATAGTAAATGGATCCTAATCGAAGTATGGCAGATGATGTTGAAAGTAACACGCCGGTTCCCGCACAAGGGACCGCGCATGAAGAGAGTAGACATGAGACACATGGACAGGATGAGGCTCGAGAAGCCTTCCTCCGAATGATGAGTGATTGGTATACAGAATATGTCCGTGTAAATCCGAATGTTCCACCTCCTCCACCCCCTCCTATTCCTCCGCCGGTCCCCGTAGCTCCACGAAGTGCTGAATTGGTGAGATCAAGTAAACCACCCGTTGATAGAATTCGAAAGCATGGGGCTGAAGATTTCAGGGCCAATGTTGATGATGATTCGGAAAAAGCCGAGTTTTGGCTTGAAAATACTATCCAGGTATTTGATGAATTATCTTGTACTCCTGAGGAATGTTTGAAATGTGCTGTGTCTTTATTGAAGGATTCGGCATACCGTTGGTGGAAAACATTAATAACGGTGGTTCCAAAAGAAAGAGTTACTTGGGACTTCTTTCAGGAAGAATTCAGAAAGAAATATGTAAGCCAACGGTTTATTGATCAGAAGCGCAAAGAGTTTCTCGGATTGAAACAGGGCCGAATGTCAGTAGCAGAATATGAACGGGAGTTTGTCCGGCTTAGTAAATATGCCCAGGAATGTGTGCCTACGGAGGCTATTATGTGTAAAAGATTTGAAGAGGGGCTAAATGAAGACATCAGATTACATGTTGGAATTTTAGAGTTAAAAGAATTTGTGATATTAGTTGATCGTGCTTGCAAAGCTGAAGAGCTGAGTAGAGAAAAGAGAAGGGCAGAGATGGAAGCTCGAGATGTAAGGAAGAGGTCAATGGGCAGAACATTTCAATCTCACCCGAAGAAGTTTAAAGGGATGGATCCACGACCAACCGGTTCAGTTGGGTATTCACGCAGAGACCGAGGGAGGTCATATTCCGGAACTACAACTCGAGCTACCTCAGTGGCAAGTGTGGGTAATGTAGGAAACACCAGACCTGAATGTCAACAGTGTGGCAGGCGACATACTGGTGAGTGTTGGGGATTTAAACGAGCTTGTTTCAGATGTGGTTCCCAAGAGCATTATGTAAAAGACTGCCCTGAGAGAATAGAAGAAGAAAGATTACAAAGAGCTGGATCGGGTGATGTTGTCAGTAGAGGCAGACCACCGAGAAATGTGGGAAGCAAAGCCAGTGGTAAGAGTGTGATAAAAGATGCAGCTGGAGGATCAGAAACTAGAGCGCCTGCCAGGACTTATGCTATACGCGCTCGAGAGGATGCCTCATCTCCCGATGTGATTACTGGTACATTTTCTCTTCATGATATTGATGTTATTGCTTTGATTGATCCCGGCTCTACTCATTCATATATATGCATGAATTTGGTGTCTAGTAAGAAATTGCCTGTTGAAAACACTGAATTTGTAGTTAAAGTATCAAATCCTTTAGGCAAATATGTCTTAGTCGATAAGGTTTGCAAGAATTGTCCCCTGATGATTCAAGGTCACTGTTTCCCGGCTAATTTGATGTTGTTACCATTTGATGAGTTTGATGTTATTTTGGGGATGGATTGGTTGATATTGCATGATGCCAAGGTAAATTGTAGACAGAAAATTCTTGAATTAAATTGTGAAAACGGTGAAATTCTCCGGGTTGAAACAAAGGAGCCGAATAAGTTGCCTATGGTGATTTCGCACATGTCTGCTCAGAAATACTTGAGAAAGGGATGTGAAGTTTATCTTGCTTATGTGCTGAACACGGATATTACTGGGTCAAAGCTTGAATCAGTGCCGGTAGTTTGTGAATTTCCAGATGTATTTCCAGAGGAATTGCCTGGGTTACCTCCGATTAGAGAAGTTGAGTTTTCTATTGATCTGTTACCTGGTACTGCACCGATTTCTATTGCACCGTATCGAATGGCTCCGACTGAGTTGAAGGAATTAAAAGCTCAGTTACAAGAGTTGACAGATAAAGGATTTGTGAGACCGAGTTTTTCTCCTTGGGGTGCTCCTATGTTATTTGTGAAAAAAAAGGACGGCTCTATGAGACTTTGTATTGACTATCGTCAGCTCAACAAGGTGACTATAAAGAACAAGTATCCTTTGCCGAGAATTGATGATTTATTTGATCAATTAAAAGGGGCAACAGTGTTTTGTAAGATTGATTTGAGGTCTGGTTACTATCAGTTAAGAGTTAAAGAGTCTGATGTGCCGAAAACCGCCTTTAGAACAAGGTATGGACACTATGAATTTCTGGTAATGCCTTTTGGGTTAACAAATGCTCCAGCTATTTTTATGGACTTGATGAACCGAATTTTTCGGCCGTACTTGGATAAGTTCGTGGTGGTGTTCATAGATGATATTTTAATCTATTCTCGGGATGAATCTGAGCATGCTGAACATTTAAGAACTGTGTTGCAGATTCTGAGAGAAAAGAAATTGTATGCTAAATTCAGCAAAAGTGAGTTTTGGCTTCGTGAGGTTGGATTCTTGGGACATATAGTTTCAAGTGAAGGTATTCGGGTTGATCCAAGCAAAATTTCAGCAATTGTTGATTGGGAGCCACCAAAGAATGTGACAGAAGTTAGAAGCTTTCTGGGCTTAGCTGGGTATTACAGACGCTTTGTCAAGGGATTTTCGATGATTGCTTCTCCTATGACTAAGTTACTGCAGAAGAATGTCAAGTTTGAATGGACCAATAAATGTCAACAGAGTTTTGAAAAGTTGAAGGCATTATTGACTGAGGCGCCAGTGTTGGTGCAACCTGAGTCCGGGAAGGAGTTTGTAATTTATAGTGATGCATCGTTGAATGGTCTTGGGTGTGTGTTAATGCAAGAGGGCAAAGTAATAGCTTATGCTTCGAGACAATTGAAACCGCATGAGAAGAATTATCCGATGCATGATTTAGAATTGGCTGCCATTGTTTTTGCTTTAAAAATTTGGCGTCATTATTTGTATGGTGAAAAGTGCCGAATCTTCACTGATCATAAGAGTTTGAAGTATTTGATGAGCCAAAAAGATTTGAATTTGCGGCAACGAAGATGGCTCGAGCTAATCAAAGACTATGAGCTAGTGATTGATTATCACCCCGGGAAAGCTAATGTGGTTGCTGATGCCTTGAGCAGAAAATCTTTATTTGCTTTGAGAGCTATGGGTACGATGTTAACTTTATCTGATGATGGCTCAATGTTGGTTGAATTGAGAGCTAGACCATTATTTCTTCAGCAAATTCGGGAATCTCAAAAGAATGACAGTAAATTGCAAGCCAAGAGAGCTCAGTGTGAAGCAGGTGTTGACTCAGATTTTCAAATTGGTTCAGATGATTGCTTGATGTTCCGGGATAGAGTATGTGTACCAAGAAATGATGAGTTAATTCAGACCATTTTATGTGAGGCACATAGTGGTGACTTGTCAGTTCATCCGGGTAGTGTGAAAATGTATAATGATTTGAAGAAGTTGTATTGGTGGCCAGGCATGAAAAAGGATATCTCGGAATTTGTATCAAAGTGTTTAATCTGTCAACAAGTGAAGGCTGAGCATCAAGTACCATCGGGTTTACTTCAACCGATAACGATTCCAGAGTGGAAGTGGGATAGTATTACGATGGATTTTGTGACAGGATTGCCTTTAACTCCAAAGAAGAAAGATGCTATTTGGGTAATTGTTGATAGATTGACAAAGTCGGCTCATTTTATTCCGATACGCATTGATTACTCACTTGACAGGTTGGCAGAATTATATGTTGCTGAAATAGTGAGATTACATGGGGTGCCTAAATCTATTATATCGGATAGAGATCCGAGATTTACTTCGAGGTTTTGGATAAAGTTGCAGGAAGCCTTGGGTACAAAATTGAATTTCAGTACTGCGTTTCATCCGCAAACTGACGGGCAATCGGAAAGAGTGATTCAAATTCTTGAAGATATGCTCCGGTGTTGTATTTTAGAATTGAAAGGCAGTTGGGAGAAATATCTACCATTGGTTGAATTTGCTTATAACAATAGCTATCAGTCAAGTATACGAATGGCACCGTATGAAGCATTATATGGGCGTAAGTGTAGAACTCCTTTATATTGGACTGAGCTCGGTGAGAACCGGATTCATGGAGTCGACTTGGTGAAAGAAACTGAAGAAAAGGTGAAAATAATTCGTGACTGTTTAAAGGCTGCCTCAGATCGGCAAAAGTCGTATGCGGATTTAAAGAGAAAAGAAATTGAGTTTCAAGTAGGTGATAAGGTGTTCTTGAAGGTGTCTCCATGGAAGAAGATTCTGAGATTTGGTCGTAAAGGCAAACTAAGTCCACGATTTATTGGACCATATGAAGTTACCGAGAGAGTTGGCCCTGTAGCATATCGGTTAGCTTTACCACCGGAGTTGGAAAAGATACATAATGTGTTTCATGTGTCGATGTTGCGACGTTACCGTTCGGATCCTTCACATATAGTTTCCCCTACAGAGATTGAGGTCAGACCAGATATGACTTATGAGGAAGAACCAATAAAGATTTTGGCTCGGGAAGTCAAGCAGTTAAGGAATAAAAGTGTATCCTTAGTAAAAGTACTGTGGCAAAAACATGGGATGGAGGAAGCTACGTGGGAACCGGAGGAAATTATGAGGAAACAGTACCCAAATCTCTTTTCCGGTAAGATTTTCGGGGACGAAAATCCTTAAGGGGGGAGAGTTGTAACAGCCCGATTTTGGGCCTAGTCGGAATAGTGGTTTCGGAACCACAAATCCGACGAGGGAAAATATGGTTATTATTATATTTTTATGGTCTACAATTTCACGGAAAATTTTTGTAAAAATTTCGTTCGAAAATTTCGACGTTTGGGCACTCAATTTAGTCAAAAGGACTAAATTGTAAATAGTGCAAAAGTTGAGTTCTATATGTAGAAGTATCTAATTGATATGAAATTTTAAATTGGAGGTCTTTATGTGGTAATTAGACCATTAGTTAGTTGATGGACAAAAATAGACATAAGAAATGAGAGAAATAGATTTTTTTTAAGTGGGGCATATTAGTCATTTGGTAATAAAAAAAATAAAATGGGAAAAAGATGACAAAAATCATCATCTTCCTCATTAGTTGCTGCCGAAATTTGAAGGAAGCCATAGCTAAGGTTTCTTTGCTTTCTTAAGCTCATAGTAAGTGCATCCTAGCCCCGTTTTTAATGTTCTTCGCATTTTTGGAATCCTCGTAACTCGGTTTAGCTTATTCTAGCAATAATTCGTGTTAGGGCTCATATTTGGAAAAATACCCATAGGTGAAATGTGTTTATTTTGCTGTTTTATGGTGGAATATGAAGCTATAAATTATGTTAAACAACTTTTGCTAAGCGATTTTAAGCGAAAACGGGTAAATAGGCATAATCGATAAAAATAATTATTGTTCATAAGTGTATGTTAGAGTGAGAATTTGATGTTGCCATAGAAGGGAAAAATGTTCAGCATGTCATAAAACCTAAGAATAAGTGATGAAGTTTAATTTCCGAGCTTGGGGACAAAAGTGTAATTATGCAAAAGTTTGGGGGCAAAATTGTAATTTTTCAAAAAGTTGGGTGGTGGATTATTTTAATGAATGTGAACATTAAATGAGTTAAATTTGCTATTATAGATCAAGAAAGACGTGAAGATTATCTCAAACGAGGAAAAGAAAAGATAGTGGAGTGAAGTGCAATATTACGATATTTTGCACCGAGGTAAGTAAACACGTGACTTGATGTATTATTTTGACATTAATTGATATATGTTGAGATTTATTTGGAATTAAAATAAATGTTTGGCCATATCCTAAAAATGTTGTTAAATCGGGAAAGGTGGTAAAGGGTTGCAATATATGATTTATGGGTTGAACACTCGGAATAAGCCGAAGTATGTTGTACATAAAGGGGTTGCTGTGTGCTGATTCCCCGATTCATTGGTGGTGCTATGTGCGATATCCACCGTATCTTTGAAATGTGAAAGGGGGTTGCTATGTGCTGATTCCCCCGAGGGGTTGCTAAGTGCTGATTCCCCAGTTCATTGGTGGTGCTAAGTGCGATATCCACCGTATCTCTGAAATAAAAAGGGGGTTGCTATGTGCTGATTCCCCCAAGGGGTTGCTAAGTGCTGATTCCCCGATTAAGTGGTGGTGCTAAGTGCGAGATCCACCAATAACGGTTAACATTCCGAGTGCTCAATGAAAAAGTGTGGAAGGTGAATATTTCCATATGGTGGAAATTTTATGGGGCAAATATTGAGTTGGATACTAAATCGATCCATGTATGAGATGGGAGAAAATATCAAAAACGAAAAAAGGAACGATTTAGTTATAAACTGTGTTGAACAACAGCAGGTGGGTAACTTTGAAAAATCACCATAAATGGTGGAAAATGAATGGGAAGCTGAATAATATATGAAATTGAAGCTGAATGTGTCTATTTTCATATGAAATAAATAGAATAAGCAAAAGAGTTGTATTTTTGGAGATATCTGAATTTTACTGAAACAGGGCTGGATTGATTTCGGGATCCCCTGTTCTAACTTTGGAAAATCACCAAAAATTGTACAAAAATAATTATGGTGTGAAATTTATATTCCTGGATTCCTTATTGACTCTATTTTTAATAGAAACAAGCGAAACCATTTTTAAAATTTTGTACAGAGAGTTAAGTGAATTTTTTTGAGGAAGGGTCAGAACCGTTGGGCAGTGAAACAGGGGAAGTTTTAATGAATAAACTGTACTAATTGGCTGGGTAAAAAATTCTGAAATTTTTATGGTGAAATGGTATATGAGTCTAGTTTCAGGAAAAATTTACGAAACTCAATTTGGAGCCCTGTAGCTCCGGATAAAAATAAATTAGCGACTATGACGCAGAAAAACAGTTTGCTGGAAATTGCCTAAACAATGAAGTTATTCATGAATAAGTTTATATTTTGGTGTAGTTATGTGAGTAATTACTTATTTATCATGTGTTTACTTACTAAGCTATATGCTTACTCGATTTTATTTTTCCCTTGATTATAGTGACTTCCGACAACTCGGAAATTTGGAACGAAGTCAGACAATCATCCACACTATCCTTCACACTTGGGGTATTTTGCTACTATCGTTCCGGAAAATTATGGCATGTATAGACGACCTATGAAATATGGAATCATCATGTAAATATATGTTATGGTTTGATTTAAAATGTGGTGTTCATTAATAGTTAAATTGTGAGTATTATTATAAATGAGTTTGGTTGATATATATATATTGGATTGTGATTTAAATTTGCAGGAGGTTTAAGCAAAATTAAGCAGAAATGCTGTCGAAATTTTTTTTAAAAAAACTTAGTAATACCTCATACTCTGTTCCGAGCCGGAATACGAGTAAGGGGTGTTACACATGTACTCCTGCAGCCATGTACTCCTGCAGCTCCTGAGTTAAAAAAAATCAAACAGTAAGGAGTTTCTAGAACTAATCAAGGTTCCAAAACTGAAACACCGAAACCATTAAAAATTTAGCTAGAAGGTCTATGTAAGTATGTGCACCTTCTCGGGACGAAATTGTGCAACAGATATGATTTTTGGAGTTTCCACCGACCTTTCCAAAGGAAGTGCCTGTTTCAGATGTAAACTGGTAAGAAATCACAGATGAATGGCACTAAAAAATATAAAATGCACTATGATTGGTGATGAATAACGAGAAACAGAACCTAAAGTCCTGAAGTATCACAAGGTGGATAAACTCGCTTAATGCACTTAGGAATACCCCAAAGTTTCTCGATGTGAGACTGAGTCCATGAAGAGTTGACCATTACAAGATGTGCACAAGATCCCACCATTACAAAATGTGTTTGGAAGGACTTGTTAAATAGACTTGTTGTATATACTTGTTGGCATAAATTGTGAGACAAAAATGTATGAACAAATCCAAGAACAATAACAGCAATTGCTTATGCAATTCAATATCAAATCTTTTTAGATTTAATGTTTGGATTTTAAGAAGTTAAGGGGGGAAATCCCTTTCTTGGACTGGATAATATTTTGTACAAATGCAACAACAACAGGAACCAAACAAAATATAACCAGCAGTGGAAATTGATGCCCTGCTATTAAATCAAACTCTAAAAGAGAAGTAACTGGGACTCACTGAAAGAAGCATGAACAATATGATTAATAGAAACAACCCGAACATCTTTTATTTGATATGAAGGTTACTAACTCAGAAAAATATATATATGAAGGTTACTGGGCTAGCTACCATAATTAACACTTGTCTCGTGACAATAAACTTTAAAATATAACATAGGATAGAAGCAAATAAGGCCTTTTCATATGGTTCAAAGGAACTTCATCAATTATATGCAGTTACTTTAGAATTTCAGAAGTATTCCATATAAATGCTTTCGATAAAAAAACAACAGGATACCTCATCTGCTGCATGGAACTCAGATAAGCTAATTCTTCGTTCCATTAGCTCAAATTTTTCCTTTACAACAAGCTCCATAATCTGCAATCCAAACGGCATGAAAGGCATATCAGTGCCAATGATACAATATAAAAGTACAAATGAAATAGTTGAAATTCTCATGACAAAATTGTCTGCTTGAGACCAGGAAGTTCTGATATTTACGAGCCTAAATATAAATTACAGCTCAAATGAATGTTTAAGAAACTTACAGTTGCTCGAGTAATCCCAGGAAGACAATAATCAGCATGAGGGGTTAAAACACAGCCTTTCTTGACCAAGAACTGCAACGTAAAACATAAGAATGTTTCAGTTAGAGATTTTCAACTTTCAAAGCATATGCATTAGAAAAAAATCTTTTCCTTCTATAACCAACTAAATGCATTTGAACATTCCACACCATCAATGTTATCAGTTATCGAGATGAATGGCAAACTATGGTATTTTCACAGTTTTCCATTTTTGGTAAAAACAACGGAAAATAACCAAGAACAAAGATGAAGATTATTGATGCATATCGATACAATACTCAGTCTTAATGTTCCCCAAACCCCCAATTCATATATAGATCTAAGCTATTAGGGGGAAATCCTAGTCTTACAATGTTTGTGGCATTTGTTTCAGATACATAACCATCCTTGTCGAGCATGATTGCATCATTGGCATTCGCATTATTCCCTTCTATCTGCATTGGACCACACAAATCATTTTTTCCCCAAGAGATAGTTGAACAAAAATGCATATCTGGCATTAGTCTGAGAAACATAATCTCCACCATAACACAGGAAAATATACAGGTCATATCATCCATCATGGTTTACACCCTTAACCCAAACAAAACAAAAATATCCAAGCATAGAGAGAAAGGTCTACTGAAGCTTTCAGGTAAGAAAATCAGAAACTAAATACAGTTGTTATCTTGCGAAATTTGATTAATCAGTTGATGATACTGTCAGAAGCATTTAAAGATAGTAAGCCGTCAAATTGAGAACAATACTTGCTCGAAGCATGAAAGAATGAAAACAACATTCAAATCATAGATCAGATATTAGAACATCATCTACTCTCAGCTTTATCGTAAAATCAAATGAAAGTCCTGCATTGGACAATACCTTTGCCAGTATGTTATTAGAACATATTTTTTATGCTCCATGATTAAAGATTTTGTGTGATCATTCATACACAACAATCAGTGTTCATTTATCAGTGGGTTTATAATTTGTTTACTACTCTTTGTTTAACACAACTTGAATGGCAGATAGGTAAGACCAAAGTTTTCCTTAGAGCTGGGGTTTATTGAGAAGGAAAAAGACAGGGGATGGAGAAATGCAGTTTTATTGTATTTAACAGTAGAGAAGCACCGCACTGCACAATTTCTTAAGGGTGGGGGTGTCGGATTTTCTTTTAAACAGAAATTATTTCGATAGAACAGATTTCATAACTCACATCCTATTATCAGCCCAATATATACATATTACTGCTTATAATATCTCCAACTTTATCATGATTATTCAATTAAAAAATTTTTTAAAATAAACAATCGATTCAACTATCAGAAATAAACAACCGATGCTTCTCATGCAATGAAGATGATGATTTATAACCCTTTCTAATCATGCTTCAGAAAAGACAAGCAAATCAGCATGCAAAGCACCCACAATCCAAGGCAAAGACAGAAAACTAAAATGAAAAGTTCATCCATACCTCACGCCGAGACCGAGAGAACCTAATGAAGCAGTGGCTTTCAAACGTGTTGCAACAAATGAAAGGGAAAAAACGATCGACAGAGAAAATCGGTAAAGGCAGACGAGGAGAAATTATGAGGACAGAAGAGGAGAGGGTCGGGTAGGGAGGGAGGGTAAAACAGAGAGTTGGGGAGGGAAGCCGGACGTAATGTGTAATACTCGATTTGGGAAGGGATTAAAAAAGCAGGGAATTTGGGGATTAGGTCGGGATTGTATCACGCGCGTAATACCTATTACAGCGAACCAAACTCCGGAATAGGAGCGTAATGTAATAGGCGCGTAATCGGGGCGTAATGGATTAGCTAATACACTGAACCAAACACATTATATTAATGTGTTTTTTTCTTTTGGACAATGAGTATGAAGCGGTTAATGGTAATTGCCACACCTCATCCTACCCCGTCTCGCTTCATAAAATTATCATTTTATCTTTTTATATATATATTAAAATGGTAAAAATATAATAAAGTATTATAGGAAAAAAATTATATATTTTATATTTAAATATTTACTTCACTTTAAAAATATTGAAAATATAAAGAAAATTAGCAAAAATTAAATTAAGGTAGAGCAGGATGGGGTGAGGATGGATACATCTAACATTCATAAAGGTGTTAGTGGTTTTTAAGATTATATATCTATAATATTGTGGGATGAGTGGTGGAGTAAAGTGCATCAATTGTGAAATGGCGATGAATTTAGTAACATTTGCCCTCACCCCACTCCATTGCCATCCTAACATGAAAGGGAGTAGAATATGTTTCTCCTTGGACAAAGATGAGTTTGAAGATGTTTAGTTCATTGTTATCACCTTTAAGGCTTCCTTTGGATAGGTGATGTGTTTTGCTTTTGGTGAAATTAAAAATAGTGGTAGCGGTAAGACTGAATATTATAGTAGTGAGATTAAATTCAATGGTGGTATATGTATTTAGATTTAATCGTAACTGTGGTAGTGAGATGAAAATATAAAATGATTATTAAAGATATTAGTTTAGAATGTATTGATAATTTAATGTATAATTAAAATTTAATAATAAAATATAATTAGAATTATATTTTTATTAAATAACAGTTAAAATTATTAGAAATAATTGTATTACATCAAACAATGTTTTTTAATTTTTTATATATTGAAAAAAGATATTTTAATTTTTTTATGCCAATATTTTGAAAATTTTAAGTGAAAAGAAAGGGGAAATATATTTAAGGTAAGATTTAAAAGAAAGACAGAAAGAGTAAGGATGACGTACAACAAAGAAAGAACAAGGACGGAAAGGGTATTTCCACGATCAATTGGAGTTTGCAATTTTTACTGGATGGTTATGGTAAATCAATATCTAAAACAAAAATGGTTTATGGTAAAAGTTAAATTTCAGACGTCGGTGCATTCAATTACTGATGAACGTACGTTGAATAGCCAATAGATCATTGGTTTCAAATTCAGTAAATCTTCAATGAATCAGCTTTTTTATCTGTTTTCCTTGCATGCATTTCAGGGAGCCGAAGAAGAGAGTGAAAAAGAAAATGAACGACGACAAGTGAATCTACGTCTAATAGCTCAAGAAATTGATGATGACATCCACTATTCTAATCCAATAATGACTAATACCTCATAAATGCATGATATATCCATCCATCCATGCCCAAAACCTCTTGTCTCCCTACACAATGCCCCTACTAACTTTAGGTACAAGGTACAATGCCCAAAACACCCTATTCCCCCATCCCCAGATGGCTACTTATAGCCTATAAGTGACGTCAAACATTGTAAACACCTTTCATTTCATCCCATCCCATCAAACAAAACCTTACCCTCGCTGCTCACTCATTTGCTTTGTGCATTTTCTTGTTTTGGTTTTAATTGAATTTATCTATTAAATTAAATTAATTCGATTAATTGGTCAGATGAATTAAATGTTTTTGAGCATTTCAGTTATCCATTAATTTTGTTTGAAATTACATCATTAATTAAATTAAACGAGTATATTATAGGCCCAATAAAAGAAATATCTAATACTTTATATAAGTCCAACATATAAAAATTAATATTTTTATAAATATTTTGACAATGAGCTTGAAAAAAATATGAAAACTAAAAATATTTGAAAAAACTTAAAATTAAGCTTTAAAAAGTCAACAAGAAAAATTTTAAACAAAGAATAGTAAAAAATTAATGTTTATAATGTAATGTTTGTTATTATATTTTTTTTGGTTCTTTTATTTCTTTTAAACTTTTTTGAATTAAACACAAAAATAAATTGTCATGAATTTTTTTTAATATTTTAAATTTGTTTTGAACAAAAAAACACATGCACAAATTTCAGTTGAACTTTTTTATTAAATCAATTAGCGATAATTCAATTAGAGCTTTTGCTTTTTCTTTGCCCTTGTCTCACACTCCAACCGAATTTTATATTGCAGCTCTTCAAGCGTACATCTGGAACGGCAGCAGCTTTTGGTTTTTTCTTTTATCACAATTTTAAGAAAAGCTGTTGGCAGAGCGGGCTGCGGGTTCTACAATACAAAGGTAAGTAGAACAATATTCATTAGAGCTGATAAATACTAAATTCTGCTCCAGATACACGTAAACGTAAATGTAGCGATTAAAACTCATCACCCAATCTACTGATATGGACATAGATAGATAGTAGGAATCCTATTCTTAACAATATTTAAGATTTTATCAATCTAGCGGCCCGGATTCTCCAGAGGCTGTGGTGGTGGGAGGATTTAAAATCATCTGACCGCTGGCCGTATGAATGGCAATTGAAGTGGACATGTCATGTGCGTTAGTGTCCCCCCGAGCAGTGCCCCTAACACCTTCAGCAAACCCCAACACGCTATAATCCATGTCGAAGAACAAAGGGTTTTGACATGGTGGGCTGGGATGAATCCTATCCATCCAGTTCAAGGTGTTGTTGGCAGCAGGCAGATTTAAATAGGAAAAATCAGCCTCTGCCTTACACTGTTTGGGAAAAGTAGCTTGTTCCTTAAATAAGCAATCTTGATGTGAGAGTAGGGACTTGAAGAGCATAGCTGCTGATGAGGTGGTGTTTGTCACAGCGTTCTTGTCGGTTGTGGCAAAAGTGGAAGTGGGTGAAAAGGAGGGTTGGAACCCATTAGATGGGAAGAGCTGGGATTGGGATTGTGACTCTGAGACAACTGGGTTTATCAGGCTTTTCAGGTCATTTTCATGGCGTTGAATCAAAAAAGAGTTGTGAGCTTGCATTAGAGTTTGAGACTCAGATTTTAACAACGGTGTCGGAGTTTCAAGCAACGGAGGCAAGAAAGTTGTTGAAGACGAAGACATTGCCAGTACATAGCTTTGACCTTGAGCAAGGGCATTCTTCTTCTCACTTGTTTTATGAAATATTCTGCAAATCACCCATTCTTCCTACAAAAAGAAAAAAAAACCATATTAAGTGGTAACAAGGGAAAGAATATTTAAGCACAAACAAAGCAGGTTATGTTAGAATCATTTAGTTTAGACTTTGGACCATTCTTCTCACTTGTTTTATGAAATATTCTGCAAATCACCCATTCTTCCTACAAAAAAAACCATATTAAGTGGTAACAAGGATAAGAAGATTTAAGCACAAACAAAGCAGGTTATATTAGAACCATTTAGTTTGGACTTAGGAACATGTTTCGCGGGTGCATGGTTTAGCCTTCTTTCTAATTAGTGCATTAACAGGTTAATTAACTACTAATTATGAAAACGGTGGTCGAAGGTGAAGCAGCTTTGTAAGAATAATTAAATGTAGAAATGGTAACTGCTACGTACTGACAGCCATATAACAGTGATGGAGTGAAAAACCAAACCAATCACATCAAAAACTACCCTGCTTCCTCTAGTGGTTAACAATAAGGTGAAAGTTGTCAAATCGGCATGCACGCAACACCATAATACCACCATACCCTCCTTATCAATTGCAGATGATCAGTTCCACAATATATATCGTATAAACATAACAAGTCAAACCCAGAAAGCGACAAACAAGTTGATTGAGATGAGATTCCCACGGCGCACGTGTGGCGGTGGGGCCCATTACCTTGCAGGAGGGGCGGCAGGAGAAGTCACCGTCCAAGCGGTACTCATGCATGACCCACTTGGTCTTCTCTCCACGGGGTGCCCTGCCCTTGTAGAAAACAAGGGTTTTTTTCATTCCCAAAAGAGCTCCGGTTGAGGCACTGTACACTTCCCTATCTTTGCCTGTGGCTTTCCAGTACCCAGCTCCAGTGGCTCTGTTTGTTCTCAGCCCGCTTGGGTATTTCCTGTCCCTCAAGCTGAAGAAGTACCACTCCCTCTCCCCCATTTTCGCAACATCTGATCACCGTTCACATCAAATTAATTGCTACTACACATATTTACTAGCTTCAACTAAAGATGGACAAGACTTTATATTTATATTTAATAGCGTATATATATTCATCAATAATCCTTTAATTTTTCCGTCTCTCAAGTGCACTAAATTTATGAATTGAGTCAGAATACTAATGGTATATATTGCATGACAATGAGACAATGTTCCAATCCTTTAAATAAATATATATATGGCGTTAAACCCAACATGTCTCCGAATTTTGGTGGACATGTTAACAGTTTACAAGACCCGTGCTCTTAGCAAGGGCTCTTCCGTTTAGAGTGTGCTGAAGGATTTCCTGGAAACATACTTACTAAACATTTATGTACTGCAACTTCCTCCTTACGAAATGCTCTAGGCCTATTTTAATATTAAATATCTCGGCGCTCGCTGGCCAACACAAAACTATGCTTCTTCATAGAAGAACAAAACCAAGATGCAACAGGATTATGAAGACACAACTACAGCTTAACTAGTCTACATTGTCTTAACTAGACTCCACTAAAAAGGAAACCAGCATTTTAAGCTTATCCAAAAAGAAAAATACAAGGGACATGGAAAAGAGCATCTTCTCAGGCTCAGCTGAGAAGAAAGAAACGGAACTCATCTGAGGAATCTATAGAAGCATCCAGTACGATGCTAAAAAAGATGCAATGATGTATGGCGGATAGAGAATATTCCGGGTAATATCATATAATCACGCTATTAATTTTGGCTTTGTCGATAAGCAAAACATATATATACCTGGAAGCTCCCAAGGTTCGCATCTGTTAAGGTCAACCTCAGCAATCTCCACTCCACAGAAGCTTCCATGAAATACCTTGGAAGCCAAATAAAAGGTTACCAGTTCCTCGTCAGTGGGGTGAAACCGAAACCCCGGCGGCAACCCATGCCCATTTACTTCCTCCTCGGCAAGTTCACTCAGAATTTCTTCAACTGCTAACATCTTCCAGCACAGCTATCCAACTTGTATGTCTTGCAATGAGAAAACAAGAGACGGGAAGTGAGAAAAGTTTGTGATTGTGCAACAAATGAAGGATCGTTGTGATTGGGGATGAATGGAATGGATAGGACAACGAGGGTAAGTAACATGCAAACTAAATATATATGAAGAGAAACACTTAAAATGAAGGAGAGAAGTTATTTTGAGAAGGGTTGATCTTAAAATGGTTTAAGGGTCGGGGGGATGCAGCTGCTACAGCGCACCTGAAAGGGCTTCCAAAACGGGGAAAAACTTAGAAGTGGTTTCTCGGAAAGACAAGAGAAATTGAAGTTGAGGCTTAAAAAAATCTAATAGGGATTCATGTTAGTTAGTCATTGGAGAGGAGGAGAGGGGTAATAAATGCAAATGCATAGTTGGTTGCAGATGGCAGGGATTTATGCGTGCGTATATGAGCATATTGGAGAGAGAAAAGAGAGATGGCTTCATATTGAGGTTCAGGTTCTCAGATCGGTAACAGTGAGATCATCATATCATCATCATTATCAGGGCTTAATTATTTATTTACTGCAAACAAAATATGAACAGTATTAGTTTAGCTGCTGCACAACAAGGCTGTCAGGTCTAGAACACACCCACCGGAATACCTTTCTTATTTATCGTTGTAACGTGAAAGTCCTTTTAATTTGCCAATTAATGCCGATGGTCGGTCCGTCTCTTATTCGTGATCTGTCTGTCGTATATTTGGTCGGGGCACTTGGACGTAGTTAGATGAGACGAAGCCTGAAGAATCCAATTCCAGTTTCTAGGAGACTATGAGAATTTAGAATATGTTTAAATAATTGTTTGATATATTATGCTAGATTCATTTAATATTTACGAATGCTTAATGAACATGTTGTCGAAAAATAAACCAAACAAACAAACAAAAAAATTAATTAAATTAATTAAATTTAAATATAGGAATAGAGGGAAAATATTATTTTAACAAAATATTATCTTTAAATAAATAGTTTTGTAATACCTCGAAAATTATTATAGTAAGAAAGTAAGATAGTATCATTTATATATTGTAAAATAAGGAAATAAAGTGACAAAAAGGAAAATTTTGAGTTATGACATATTAATTCAAGAAAGGATTAAATCGCAAAAGTGAGAAAAGTTTTGTTGCCCAATAGTAAATACTTAAAATTTGAGAGGATAAAGTATAAATATGAAAAACTTGAAAGACCAATAGTGCAAATATTTTAAGGGTGGAATGATTTAGAAATTAAGGAAAATGGACCAAATTTAATAGGTGAAGAATTATGAGAGACTAAATCATAATTTTACCAAATTAAGTGATGACTCAAAGATGAAATTTTAAAATATCATAAAGGGTGAAATGGTCAATTAGAAAGAGAGAGAACTCTAGAAGGCAATGATGATATTAGAAATATTTTTATGATATTTTATAATTATTTAATTAGATAAATATTATTTTATTATTATTTTAATGAGATATTTTATTATTATTTTTGTTAGTATAAAAAAAAGATGAAGAATTTTCATCATCTTTCAATGCACTCACGTGAGAAGAGAAGAGAAGAAAGAAAATTTTCTTTCTTTACAATTTGGTTATTTTACCAAAAATTTACTATTTTCATTGAGAAATTAAAAGAATTTCCATAGCTACCAAGAGAGAAAAATAATAAGGAGACAATGGGGAGCTAGAATATCAAGTTAGATTTAAGAAATAGAAGCTAGACGAGAGAGAAAATCAAGTTAATGATTGAAATCAATAGAACAAGGTAAGAACATCAAAATATTAATATATTTTTTATTTTGATATTATTGAAAAAGCATGAAAATGATGTTAAAGTAGAGTTTTATTATATAAGGTTCTATGTTATTGATATGTTAGTGAAGGAAAATAAGAGGAAGTGATGGGAAATATTGTAGAGAAAGGAAAGGAGGGTGCTATAAATTTGGTTATCAACATTTTACACTAAAACAATTTTGGGCAGCAACAGTAATTTGACTTTAAAAATTCATCAAAAATTTTAGAAATTGAATTAGAGGTTAATTAAAGTATTAAATTAAATCCTATTGAGTCTAATTTTACATAGAAGAAACGGTGTAAGCAAAAGAATTTCATATTATGAGATATTTGAATTTTTGTGAGACAGGGTCAAATTGATTTCAAGTTCCCCTGTTCTGACTTTGGAAAATCATCAAAAATTGTAAAAAAATAATTAGTGGTTTAAATTTATATGTTTAAATTCTCGATGAGTCTATTTTCAAGATAAACAAACGGAAACATCATCCAAACCCCATACTAAGAGATAATTAATTTTTAGTAAGCAAATGTCAAAGCTGTCAAACAACAGAACATGGATAAATTTGAAGATTTTTTTTGTACTTATTGGCTAAACTATAAATTTTAAAAATTTTATGGTAGAAAGGTATTTGAGTCTAGTTTCAAAAACATTAAGGGAATCTTAATTTAGAATTCTGTAGCTCAAGATATAAATAATTTATTGACTATGACTCAAATGGACAACTTTGATATGAACATAAGTAAATAGTAGAATTATAGATAATATTACATATAAGCATGTTATATACATTAAGGATGTGGAATGGAGAGGAGTTGGAAAATATATGAATATTCAACTAGCATGGGTTTTCATTAAAAATGGATAATTTGCATGTTTTAGGCTCAAGGACTAAATTGAATAAAAGTAAAATTTTAAGGGTAATTTTGTAAAAATGTCAAAATGACTAAATTGCATGAAATGAATTTTTTTGTCTAAATTAATATATTAAAATAAATTATTAATATCAAGTGGGGTTAGAGCTTTAATTTTGTTGCATGATGATATTATAAAGTGATTTTGTTAAATATTGATGTTAAGATCAAATTGTGAAAATGGTTAAAATATTAGGGTTTTGTATTAAATTTATGTTTTATCAATGGCTGTTTGATGGCCTAGAATATTTGGATAAATTTTTAATTGAGGAAACTTAGTTGATTTGATAGATTAATTAGTTAATAGACTAAATTGTAAAAGTTGTAAAAGTTGGCTAATTATGTAAATTTGATAAAAATTGAAGGTTATAAATAGTGAAATGAATTAGAACTGAAATATATGCTAATGAATGAGTAATTATATATTTTAGATCAAGATTTCGTAGATACTCCTGAAAAAAAAATAGCGAAATAGCCTCTAAACTCCTGCAATTATTACAATTCAATTCAGGTAAGTTTGTATGGTTAAACTTTAATGTTTATTTATTAAATTGATTAATGGTATTATGTATTTATTTATATCTATTACTGAAAACAAAGTTATTGTTAAATTATGAAATTGAATTAAATGTTCAAAACAAGTGGAACGTGAGATTAAGTACAATTATTATGTGGCAAAAGATGAATTGACGGATAAGACCATAACTGGGTTATGACACTGTGAACGTAAGACCATGGTTGGACCATGGCAGTGTTTATATGCAAGACCATAGTTGGGCTATGGCATTCTGATGATAAGACCATAACTGGTTTATGGCACTACGAATGTAAAGGATGAATTGACGACAAATTACCCAATTATACTGAGGTTCAACATTTGTTGCGAACTTTCGTGTTTACTTTTTGTTTAGCTCTCATGAGCTTCTGTTCAGCCTTCGGGCTTCTGTTCAGCCTTCGGGCTTCTGAAAACAATGTACTCATATCCGTAAGTCGTTCTTCGAATGGTACAATAACAGGAGTTGTTTTTGGATGATATATGTATATGAAAAAACAATAAGAGAATGATATGTGTCATGATATGTATATATATCAATATCTTGATATGTTGATACATGAAAATTATGTAAGTTGTGATGAGTAATAAACTCAAGTGTGATATGTTGATAAAATAAGTTTATCAATGTTGAATTTATATGAAATATGTTCAAATATGCTAACAAGTGTTATTGTTGACGCTTAGACAAGTGCCAGGTTACTAGTTAAATGGTAATATGTTTATTATATGATGCGTTGAAAGGGTAAGTGCTCAAATGAAAATATACTGTGCTCATGAAAGAGTGGTAAGTTTTAAGTTATGCAATTTCTTATAAAATGAGTTATCGTGTGATTAATTCAAAAAAGGTCAATGTTTAAATGCACTAGCTTGTATCTATGGTTGAATGATATGCTTATGACTGGTGTGTTATGCATATGGATTGAGCGTGGAAAGTAAAGAAACGCAAATGAAAATAAAGAAAATTTGGAAGAGTTAAAATTGTTTAAAATCCTACTATGCTAGGAATATTATGTATAAGTGATATTATATATTTATTCACTTAGTGAGTTGTTAAGTATAACTTCATGAGTATTGTGGTAGCAATATTAGATTATTCTTGATAAGTATAAATTTCATATTTGAAAAGGAAGTATTATGATTAAAGTTTATATGAGCTTAGTAAGCATTCATTGCTTATGTATTTGTTTTCTCCTACTTTTAAAATTATCGGAAGCTCGATTGGGTTGGAAGCTTGTCGGAGATATATCATACTATCCATCGGTTCTATCGGTATTTTTGAATGTTTTGATTTTGGTTATAATGGCATGTATAAGTATTTTGTTTAATGATGGCTTATATGTAGTGTGTTGAGTTTAGCCACTTATTTTGGCTTGTTTTAAATGTCTAGTTATGGCTTGTTGATGCGTGTAATGTTGATTGTAGATAGACACAAAATTGGGTGGGAAATATAACTTGTAAAATGGTCTATTTTCATCCACACAGGCAGAGACACGGGCGTGTGTCTCAACCGTGTGTGACACACGGTCGTGTGTCCCCTGTATATTAAAATTGCACAAGACAGAATGCTCACATGGCCTAGCACACGGGCGTGTGACTTGGCCGTGTGACCCAAGTCAGTATACTCACATGGGCACGGGCACGGGCTGAAACACGGCCGTGTGACCCCTGTAGTGTTGGAAACTTTAAATATTTTCGAAAATATTTTTGAGTTTTCTACTTAGTCCCTATGTGTTTCTAATGCGTAAATTTGGGTCTTGAGGGCTGGTTTAAGGGACAATATGTATGATTTTGATTGGGTTTAAATATGAATATGTCTGAAAATTAATTTGTAAACTCCGGTAATGCTTCGTAACCCTGTTACAACAACGAATTCGGGTTAAGGGTGTTATAAATTTATAAATAAATATATTCGCAAATATAAATGAATCAAACACACTTTTATTTAAACTCGTTTATTAAAAAAAAAGAATATATCTTTGTTTATTTAACTTAAAAAATAAACATAAGTGAACATTATATAAACAATTTACAAATAATACGTCAAACGCATTTACAACTTTAATCATCACTATTCCGTTTAAATACCAACATTTATTTGGTCAGAAAATTTTATTTAATTTTTGAAACTCCCAAAATCAAACTCACCGTTGGTGGAAAAGTAATATTGGCAAATGAATTAAATAAGTAATGAGCTGCTCACTGACTTACTGCCCGATGGGGCGGGGGTGCATATAATTAACGGGTCTCTTGAAAGGTAAAAGAAATGTCGGCGATGCACTGGCACGTGTAGGCATATGATGATGAGATAAATTTAAAGGGGTGTCGTAAGCTGCCGCTGTCTCTCAACTGTGTAGTAAAAGATAACAACATCAGCATTAATGAAGATACATGCGATGCGAGCGCTACAAGTTTGGGTGGTTAATTTTGTATATTCAATTGAATTTCAACTATTTGGATCAAATTGGACAAAACAAAATGATTCGATATATGTATGAAAAAAGAAAGATTACCTATCAACTTCAGCTGCTAGTAGCAGGTGTGTAGGTTTTAGGGCTACTTTTATCAATTATTTTGATTTTCGTTGTTTTCTTACATACTGTTGTTATCAGGGGGTCTCCCTAGCTCTGATTATTGAGCACCTTTTTTCGTAACGTCTCAACGCAAAAACAAACAAAAACCACGCCGGGCTCTTGTAGGGCCCACTAATCAAAGGAGTCATGGGCCCTGTGAGCTTAACTTGACCCACTAATTTAGAAAATTCTGACTTTTCCAACTAAGGCGTTACCATGCAGTAATTTCTTTGCAACCAACCAAAAAAGTAACCAGGAAAAAGGGAAGAGATTATCTTTTATTTTTAAAGGGAAAAATGAACCCCAAAATAAGTTAAAAGGGAAAAAAGAAAGAGGTTATTTTTACAGGTCTGATCTGTCCAGAATGACGAATATACAAGAATCCAACGACAATAAAATCAGTTCAATCCAATTGGACCCTATTATATATAAACTTCACAATTTCATTGGTAAATCAGCTGATGTAACAGTCAGGTTGAGTTCCATTCCTTTCAATTGAGATTAGACTTCTTTTATTTATTTTTTTTTATTTTTTCAAATTAATTTTGAATTGAAAAAATAAACTTTAATTTATGAATCTTACATATTATTTAGTAAACTTTCAAATTTCTTTCCTTATGTACTTAGTTTTTTTATGTAAATAAAAAAATAATCAAACTATTATATATATTTGCAAAAGAATTTTTTGTATAGTAAATTGAAGTTTGATTATTTTGCAAAAAGTAATCTAAGTTGTATAGTCTAATGTGCCATCCCAAGCAATTATCAGAGGAATTCACGTTATTTACCATTTAACCAGAATTGCATGTGTTGTTTGCTCAAGACCTGAATTACAGTCTCCGGCTCCTGATGTTATGGTTTTCAATTTTTCATTTATAATAGAGAGAGCACATAGCATATGTCGTATAACGTTGGACCAGGTTTTTCCAGCTTTGGTTATATAATAACTACGATTCACTTTTTTGCCTACATACTTCAGAAAGATTGTAACGCAATTTACCTGCAATTCAAGAAATTTTCTCCTTTGGCCATAACCATCTGCAGAGGCAGAATACAGAAGAAAAAGAAAACAATTGTTCTTCACCACTTGTTCAGTATTTCATGTATAGTTTCTACGAAATGAAAGATTGAGCTGGTCAATAAAAAGTAGATTCTTCATGCTCTCCAGTTGTTGCCTCTCTTTCTCAGTCTGCAAATCCATCTCCTCAAAACGAAGAAACTTGTCTTGTATCTCTTTCATCTGCACACCTCAAGATACACAGTAAATAACCATAAGACATCTAACATCCTAGACACTCATCTTGAAAATCTTATACATACCTGCACTTCTGTAATCCCAGTAATTGCCCTTTCAATATCTTGTTCTTCCTTGTCAAGTAGTGAATTTGCATCTGCATATGCTGCTCTTTCCAATGCATTTTGGTTGGTGTCACCATTAGATGAAATTTCAGATTCTGTGACAGAAGGAAATAATCTCACCAACAAAATCCCAACAAGTCTGATAAGAGACTATGTGCAGATAATAATACTAGATGATCTTTCTTATTTATTTATCTAACTTTACTTCTTTCGGGTTTGGTTGGTTCTTAAGGAAGATGTTAAAATGTAAACTATTTGGAGCCACCTCTTCTTAGCATATCAAATGTGAAAATGGCCGGACTACAAGGAAGCTTAATACAGAGTTACATCATTTGTTGCAATGATATGGGTAGACTGCAATTAATACCAATGTGGAAACAGTACGACTAAATAAGTAAATGCTGCAATGCTTGGATGTTAGGGTAAAACCAGAAGAGATTCAAACCTCGTTTCGAGTTTCTTTCAAGAGACCCACTCCCCACTCTGCTAGCTGTGATGTCGTCGACCTGAGATAGAACGGAAACAGCTGCTTGGGCAGCTGCTTCTGCAATCTCTACACCAGCCAAAGCTGACAAAAAGGCAGCCTGAAAAAAGGAGGTAGCAAGTAAAAACAAATTGTTTACTAAAACAGAACTACATCATCATCCAATAATTGATGTTTCTGAACAAAATTAAAATATATTTAGTGTATAAAGTCAATGCTTATAACCTATTGGATCTTGCATGCAACTAAAAGTACTAAGCACCCCTTTCCCCTCAAATGGAATCATGGGATAAATATTGCCGACAGAAACAAATTGTTGAACAGCAGCAACTAATTGTAAATGATCCAAATCCATTACTCAGAAAGCACTTCATAGACCAATACAAGATAAGAAAACCACACTGGCATGCAATGCATATCAGATTGAATGATGACTGAGTTTATGCAGGTACTTCATATTTCCTAGACCTTTGTGGCACCAGTGTAAAAAGCAAGTTAAGCAGAGCCAAGCAGGAACTCGTGATGAAGATGATGCAAGTACAAGCATTAGGTGCTTTTGTGCCCAAATATTAGCTTAGCAATTTCCTAGTCCATGTTATTTGACGTTCCGAGTTAAACAGAGAAAAAGACATACCTGAGCCATGATTGGGTTGCTTGCATCAGCCAGAGGCGTGAGGCACATCCTTTTATTAGTTTCAAATCCAGATTCATCGTCGTTAGATAATGGATGTCCAAGATATTCCTCCCCAAAAGGAAGCTTAACGAAATGAGCCACACAATCCTTGTCGGTTCTACCACCAACATGCTGTGCAACCTTCTTCCAGTCATCACCATAATGCATAATGGCTTCCAGAAGCAGCAATGTCTCTTTTTCTGACCAATCTGCCTTGGCTTCATCAGTGATCTCTACCCGCCTGAAATCAGCATTGCTTAGACCAACCCTGAAGTTGCCCCGAACATAGCACCTTGCACACAGGGTGGAGTCATACTGCACAAAAAAAGAGGGTAAGAAAACACAGCAGCTTTTGGTAAATCGCTAGTTAACCTAGAAGCATGAGTGTAAAGTAGTGGCCTTTCCTTAATTAAACTAAGATAATGATTATGAGGACTTAAGAATCAAAGGGAACAGTACTAGAAAAGGGTGCAAGAAAACTATGCTAATAACATTAAGAAGGGAAAAAGGATACCTTGTCGCAAACGAAGCAAGCAATGGTACAAAGAGACTTGCACGCCCCGCAGATTCGCCTGGAATTAGAGGAGTGTTTGGAGGTGGGGGCAGCAGAAGAAGGGGATTCAACAGAAGGGGAATCTGAGGATTTAATATTAGAACCAGTATCTTTGGAGGGCTTGGAAAGAGCAGAGGAGGCAGAGTAATTGATGAGACCCCAGTGGTCAAGGAAATCGAAAACCCTCCGAATGGATCCAACATCGCCAACAAGAGTCTTCCTGACGTCAGTGAAGGTAATCTTACGGGAAGGGTTTTCCCTGAATAGCTTTATAATTGAGTTCCTGTAATAAATGTAAAGACTGGGGCCTTTGGAAGCCGAGCGACCGTCGAAAAACTCCGGAAGGAAACGGGACTCGCAAGAGTCTATCTTATCCCACGAGAACCACCCTGTTTATTTCAACCCCAAAAAAACAAGGGAAGAAAAACAGCATCGATTAACAACAACCAAGCAAGAGAAAAAATAGGGGGAGGGAAGAGGGAAGAAAGAAGTCTAAGAGAAGAGAGAGAGAGAGAGAAGAGGCAGTGCAGCAGCACTTACGGGAGTAGCTGGGGACGTAAACGACGTCGGCATCGGCGGAAGGAGGACGGCTTGTGGGCGTGGAGGGCACTTCAGAGTTGGGTGCCGTTTGGGAAGAGAATTTGGAGGGTAATTGGGGAGATGGCTTCAACTGGTTTGAGTTCGAGATGGGGATGCTCTCTGAGGAAGCAGCTTCTTTCACCGGTGATTTCTCTGCCATTCCTTCCTTTCTTTCTCTCTTTTCCGTCGGCCTCTACTTTACTATTTTCGGCCCCTTTAGTAGTGGTCAAATTCTATTGAAGTTCCTTTAGTATATATTATTTATCTTATTTAGTCCCTCTATTATAATTTGATTTTCTTTTGGCAGCAATAATTTGATATTTCTATTATCTTTATTTTTCAGAGGGATTACTTTTTTTTTTTAAATGTGTGATCACATAGGATTGGATGATCTTTTTACATATTAATAAAAACAAAAAATATGAATATTATGTGTCCAATTCTAAAAAAAAGTTAAAATGTATATTTCATGTCATGAGATATTTAAAGAAAACTCATGTGAAGTTATTTGAAAAAAGTATTAATAAAATTGATCAGAAGTACATACTCTAAAAAGTAAAAAATTATCTTCGATACAATTTAACCTATTGAAGCAATAGTACCCTTACAATAATAATGTTACCAAATTATTTTAATAACTTTTTATCTGATTTATTTATAAGTAATTAATTTGATATTTTTTCAGAAGTTAATTAATTTGAATTTAATTTGTATAAATTCTCTTTTAAAACAATTGAAACTATTAATACTATAATTCTAACTTAAAAAACTAAAAAGAAAAAAATCACAACTTTCATGATATTCGTTTATATTATTTAGAATTCACAATTGTCCTTCCCAATAATATCATAAATAATATCATAAATAATATCATAATTTAAGGCATTTATGAAAATTACTTTCATTTTTTTTCAATAATGTTGTCTGAATTAAAATAAAATTTGGATATTTCGTGAACCGATCAACAATATCCAGCATATTTTTTAAGTTTACAAAATATCTCATCAATTAATCTTAACAGAGAAATGGAGTGAATTGAAAATTTTCCATTATAGGTCTCTAAAACGCTTTCTCTAACTCTCTCTTATCCCAGCTTTCTAGCTTTTTTAACAATAAAGTGGGTTCCGATCACCTCCATCATTTTCTTCTGCCCTTGGCCGGCAGAATGAGATGGGTTAAAAACTTCCTCTGGCGGCTGTAGTCTCCCTGACACCTCCCTCGCCGGTTTTTTGTGGGTGTTTCTCCACGTTTTTGCTGGGTCTCTAAAATTAAAATTAACAAACAAAAAGACCGATGTAGGCTACACAAGAAAAAAAAAAGAGAAGAAATCAACGAAAGCAAAGGGATAGAAGTAAAAATTCTTACTCGACAATAACTATGGAAGAGAAGTTTAAGGTTAGGGAGAACTCTTATGAAATCGATTGAGCAGAGATTAGGACAGAACAGATCGATCAAAACTAACTATAATCATGCCATCTTGCTGTAAATGTTATTTCGACAAAAGAACACTGACTAGTTTATAGAGTTCGAACTCATATTGATGTATCCCATCAAATCTCATTACGAGACCATCTTAAGTACAATACCATTACACAGATGAGGGAAACATAGCATCTCTGTATATAGAACCTCAGATGCCATTGAGGGTCACCACCACTCTACGAGCTGTTGGGGCATCGCGATGCTCACAAAGCCAAATCCCCTGAAGCATAACAGTGAGAAAAAATAAATAAATAAACTGAAAATTCAAACAAGATGTAACACATGATTTAGCATTTGTCGAGTAAATTGATCACAGGGCATTCAAAGCAAGAAATGCACCGCATAGAAGTGGGAACATTCATTTTCTCAATGCATAAATTGTACGATTTGTTGAGTAGGAAAACCGTAAAGCAAATTCAATCAAGACGTAACCCAAGATTTAGCAATCGCAGGGGCAAATTAAGCGAGGGCATTCAAAGCATGAGATGCAATGCATGAGAAGTGGGAACATTCATGTTCTTAATGCATATGGGCAGTCAAAGATAAAGACCATATATACAGTTTGATGATCATTGTCAGTATTTGCCAAATATGATGTACCTGCCAAGTTCCCATGTTAAGACGTCCATCTGTAATGGGAATCCTGTAAGAATAACATAAAGATCAGGTAAAATGAAGACTGAAGATCAAATCCTTTGAAGCAATTAAAAGAAAAAAAAAAGTGAATCTTAATTCTTATTGAACCGAAGTATACGCACGCGAGGGCGCAGCCAAACATTGATGATTTGATATGGGCTGGCATGTCATCAGGGCCTTCAAGCGTATGCTTCCAAGGTGCAGATCTTCCCTGCAAAATGAAGAACGAAATTTCAAGCACCATTTAAAAGAAAATAAAAACAAAATCCTCTACCCTGTATTCTGCTATCTCTATACCTCAGGGACTATTTTGTTGAGGAACGTCTCGGTGTCGTCACGAACGTCCGAGTCATAATTCTCATTGATAGTAAGAGAAGCACTCGTGTGTTGCACTGGCATTTTGAAATCGTTACACATATAGATACAACTCTTTTCTAAAAAAAAAAAATCATTGTACAGAGAGAGGATCAAAGGAGTGAAGTGAAAAATAGTGAAAGAGAGACTCACGGAATAGATGAGCAAGGCCACACTTAAATTCTGATAAATCTGGTCTAATTTCCTTCAATATCTGACTCACAAAAGAAAAGTTAACGGTGGAAAAAAAATGGAATTGGCAGGCAAGAACAGGAGGCTTGGATTGTTACCTGAGACGTAACGAGATGGCAGCCTCGCCGAAGGGGAGGAAGAGTTACGGTCTTCTGAGCCCACTTGGGGGCGGGGACGGTAGCAGCCATGGAATTGGAATCGGTGGAGGATGTGCGGTGTACTGCTTTCACCCACGCAGGCTTTGATGAAAATATTGCTGAGCTTTGCATCAACATCTTCCGATTTCTTTCCCAAAGCTTCTAACTTGTAACCTAACCCACTCATTTCACATGACTAGGCTACTAGTTATTCAGCTGATCAAGCCCATACCCAGAGCAAAGTATTGCGATGCGAACGGGCTCCTCTATGCTCCACATGTATCATTGATATTTTTTGGGCCATTTTGCAAATTGAATGGAACCCTCAAATTCAATATGTGTGGTTAGGATGGGAAACTTGAGTGGTAGTGAAGGGACAAATATTGCGAAATTTATCACTGCTCTGTAGTTAGCACTTCACAATAGATGTCTGATATTGAAAATTACTATCAATCTTTATGGACATTAGATGTATCATTTCTCACTCCCACCCTGTTTCAGTTTAATATTTGCTACCACCAGCCTCATCTTGATAAGTACGTGGCCGGCTACCATTTGCGCACGTTATTCTTGGCAAATGCCAATTAACAAGATAAGCTCGTTCCTATTCAACTAACCAAACAACCCTACATACATACAATCTTTTTTATTGTTGTTCTAGAAAAATTACAAATGACATCGGGAAATGAAAAAGAACTCGGAAGAAACTGCCAGGTTCGTCGTTGAACGCTCACGGTCTCTCTTAATTTCTTATTTGGTTCTGGATAGCAGATCGCTGCAATGAGTGTCAGAACTTTCCATAACTATATTTAGGAAGCAGCTGCCAATTACTTGACAAAATTGGAGGTTAATTAATTGCATTCAAGAAAACACAGGTCAATCTACAAAACCCGATTGTAAGATGAGGAACAAGTAGTCCTAGGGATTCATTCTATAATCTGTATAAACAAAGTAGGATCTTGAAAAGTTGTGTGCTAATGTGCGGAATTGAGTCTCTGTTGTTACAAAAGCTTTGGCAGAACTTTCCAATATCTCAAGTCAGAAGGGTTTGTGTGAATGGCTCGAAGAACCCATTGCAGGGGACTTTGGCAGCCCTCCACCCTGGATGAACTGTCAGACTCGGATGCAATCTGTCTTGCAAGCAAATGCATTTGAAAAAACAGCTCTGCTGGTCTCATTTCTGCACGCACACACATACACACACAAAAAAGAACCTGAATTATCATTGAAGGAATTAGCATCGAACCCTTGAATCACATAGTCAAGAAACATTTATGTATCAAGCCAGCTTATGAAATTAGAAGGAATATTCAGTGGCAACGAATACTAATGTCTGGCACCAGTCAATTACTCTGCATACAACTGCCATAAAAATTAATGGTCAGAGTTGCAAGATCCGATTTTGCAAGACCCAAATAAACTGATTGATCTGATATAATAGTCACAGATCTATTAAAATCCTTAGTGCTACATAACATCATAATGCTCTTATTTCTTAATATTTATTTGACAGATCTTGAGGTTTGCCTATTTTTTAATCATTCAGTCAAATATCATTGTACTTGGTATACATCTGGTAATTGACAAGACAACTGGGGTCCTTGGCACGAGTTGATGAAAGCTAATTGGGAGGTTTTAGGTTTACATGTACAAGAGAAAAGGTAATGTTTCCAAGGGGAAGAGTAACCCGACTATAGCCTTCTTAAATACTTGCTTGTGGCTCTTTGTATTTTTGTTCAACGGTTTTGGGATAGACATCAAACGATAGCTCTTTGGTCAGAGCTTAACTTTAAAAAACATAAACATTATTTAGGCACTGAACACTATAGCAGGCACTTCGAAATCTGTTTAGTGCACCAACCCCAACTCCTTGCCATTCCCCTTTATATGGAACAAGAAACTCTCATCCATCAACCAGTCAAGGGAGGAGGTGTTAACATTGCAATTGATGGTATAGCTTGTTCTTTTATAATCTCTTCAAAATTTCAAGCAACATGCCAAGTAATCAACCAATTTCACAGACGTGTGCACACATAAACCTTTAGTGGAAAAATGCGTGTATGTATATATAAGACATTAAAAATATAGGGTGGACTAGGAGTGAACCTGGTGGCCAAGAAAACCATTCAAGGCGAAGATTTCTCTCCCACTTTTTCCTAGAACCAATGCTTCCTTCTGCTTGGGCTAACAATGCTGAGACAATGGGTATTGGGACCGAAGAAGTTATATGAGCTTTGCTGAGACTCCTTATGGCACTGGATAAAAATTGCGAATCATGATACCTCCTTGCAATCTCCATAGAAGTGACACCTGAATCATCGATTATAGTCTCCATGTGAAGGGAAATTTTATAACTCAAAAAAAAGTACAAAAAAATCCATATGCAGCTGAACTTTAAAGAAGCATGTTGACACTTAAAAAGAAATCATCCAAAAAAATAATCTCCATCAATAGGTGGATACCATGACAAAGGAAAATGCAGCTCTCAGCACTGGTTAACGAACAAGGCTGTTCCAGAAATTCCTCTGCTGAAAGAAAGTCCTGATTCCATAAACATATCAGGCCCATCCCTAAACTATATACAGCCATCCACATATTCCATGAATTATTCCTCCCTTCTGAGCCTTCCTTGAAGGCTAACTCAAAAATATTTGAAGCAGGTTGCTCTTCATACTGAGATTCCATTAGTTTTAGGCATAGCCAACCAACTAGAAAATCTGTCTTAAGCTCCAAGCACCTCTCATACTCTTCTTTAGAAAATTTTAAATTTCCTTCTGCAGCGTAGGCACGACATAATAGTAAGTGTCCAAAAAACTGGAAGCTATCCGGAAGAGAAAGTGCTGAAGCATTTTTGGCTTGGTCAATACAGCCCATTATATTCCCCCTTTGCAAAAGAATCTCAGAAGCACATAAATAAATCTGAAACTTCTGATATTGACAAATGGCTTCTTTTCCAGAATAGAACTCATTAGAAAGAGCCACACTTATGAGACGCTCAAGAACAATACAGATGTTTACAGGAAATCTCTCTTCACGTGCTTTCTGTAAAAGATTAAGGATAAGCAAGTATCGGGCATTATGGTTCCATGGCTCTCGCCGTAAGCACCTGCAAATTTAGAATAGACACAACAACTCATCCTTAATTACATAACCAACAAAAACAGTTCAGACTGAACTACAAGGAATATCTTCATAGACTCAATTTCCAACTAAAAACAAAGATATTTGCATCCTCTCCTTTGAGGGGAGGGGATGCAGGCAGCCTTTCTTAAGGGACAGGAAAGAAAATTGTTATGTGCACCAAATTTAGGAATTGCATAATGTATTCCATGCAGAGACTGCAATAACATACTCCCCCTGAACTGCAGACAAAAACCAACTGGTTTTCTAGAGTAATAACCTACAAGCCAAAAACCATGAAAGAAATAAATAAACTGATAGCAGGTAATAGTTAAAATACTTCTGCAATTCTTGCATAGCTCCAGAACTCGTGCATTGACAGCTACATGTTGGGAAAGAGAATCTCGGTTCACTATTGCCGATCGCATGGCAAGCAACTGCCCCAGCACTGGAAATCTCCCAGGCCAATTTTAAGCCCTCTTTGTTCTTAGAGTCAGAATCGTCAACGATGGAACATCTACTTGACACATGACTATTTCCCCATACTTCACTGCATAGCAAAATATAACCAAGTAGGTTCCTGTTCCCACAACACTCATGTTAGAATTGCAAGTAGGTTGACAGAAAGCTAAGAGTAAAAAATATTATATATTGCATGTTTAGTATAGGTAGCATCAATATGCACACAGTAATAATTAATAGAACCTTATTAAAATTCCTAATCATTGCTTAGGGACTTCCAAAAACTGCTAGCTAGAATCAAAATATACCTTATTAAAATACTGTTAGGGTACATGTGAAGAGCTTTTCTAAGATGGTTGACTCCATTCTGAAACCCAAGGAGGTGCTTTGTCCCATGTTTAATCTGCGTAAACCAAAGGTATAGTGACATACACTAAATGCATAGGGCCTAAACTAGTACAGAATAGAATACTCAATTTAAAATCAACAAAGAAGGCATACCAGTTTGCTAAGTGCTATTAGATAATGCATCCCAGTGATCTCCTCCTGTGATGCAAGAAAGTATCGACTGCTTGAAATAATCGATTCTAGCCTATTATTCTGATCCAGAGCGTTAATGGCAGACACAATAAAGCTTATTTTTGAACTATGAAATAATTCCTTCGGCATTTTCAGAATGCTACCAATTGCTAAATCCGGTCCAGAAATGTAGTACAGCAATCTACAAATGAAACTAACAGACACAGCTGCAGATATCCTATCCATGGTAGAAACGCTGGCAGCCAGGGCCCTAGTCACAGAGAGGGCTAAATCATTCTCACCCAATTGCCATAAGGAGAAAGCATATATTTGCAAACCTTCAGCATCAAGCATACCTTACAAAAAAATATATATTAACATAGAAGAGATTAATCACGCCTTTTGAAAGATCAAACATAGAATTTAGATCATTAAAAAAAAAACATAGAATCTTGTGAAGTCAAAAGTCAACTATGTTTTTTATCCACAGTTCTGAATCAGATCAGGAAGAACATGATAGCCATTAAAAGACTGAAGGGGTATGCTTTCCCAAGAAAACACCTATTATGCTTGAAAGTTGAAACTATGATATGTTAGCAGATGCACGTTGCACTAACTTCAGTGAAATGTTGGACTCACTGGAAACAACCATTGCTGCATGAGTCCAACTCCTTCCCCTACCAGATTAAAGCATGGCAATATAGAAAATGTAAACAAGCTACCACTGAGTAACCAGATATCAATATAATTAAAACCTTCTTTCTTCAAGTCTTCACATTCTTGCACAGCACCAATGGCATTCCCTGCCTGCCCATGAAATAAAAGGGAAAAAAGCCTTTTGCTTATTAAGGAAAGGAAAACTACATGTTTTATGTTACTGAGTCTGTGACAATAAGATTAAATTAAAAGAATATATCAACAAAAGTCTGCAAAAACTACACATTTACATGAAAAAGTGCGAAGGTTCTTTACCTTACTAAGTGATCTAGCCAAATTAGTTGATATGTCTTTCAAGTGAGATTTGAGGACAGTGCCTAAAGAAATGTTGATGGCATAGCGAGCTAGCCTGTAAGAAGCAATGGCAGCTTGAAACTGCATACGTGCCTCGTGAACTAGCCCATTTAAATTATGGGATTCGTGGTAGTGCGGTGCCCGTTGCACAGCCTGCTGGATAGCTCCAAATACCTGTTATAAAACACTAGAACTATCACACAAATACTTGTTAAAGCATGGTTCTTATCAGCTGTTGCTACAGGTATATCTTTCCCAGATAGTGGTATGCTTCAAATATTTTTGCGGTTGACTTTCTTTTAGTGACTTTCTCGTGTGTTTTTTTCTTATTTTTTATGAAGATGATGTGCTGTAACATTTTAGCTACAATACCTGCGAAGAAGAAAGGTTCCCAGAAAGTAAAGCAAGCTTAGCAAGTCCAATTTGGAACTCTGCAAGCTGCAAATAAAGCAAAGATCTGATTACAGTTGCATAAAGTATTTGTAAAATGCAGGTCAAGCCCAGCAGTTAAAACTGCTCTGGTAGGATATGGTTACGGCCTCAATTTCTTTGCTGACCGCACAGGATTATGCAGCAAACAATTAATTCAAGGTTAATTTCATACCTTGGGAAGAGCATAAAACGTGATATCAACACTTACCGGAAATATCTCCACAGCACGTAGGCAGCTCTCAAAAGTATCATCTGGTGTTGAATCCCTAAAAAATTAAGTATGGTTCAGTATTGATATGACTATTAACCGACAAATCATTTCTAAATATTTTTGTAAACAGAAAAAAGTAAAAAACTTACCCAGTATGAGCATCAGCTGACATCCCAGCCCATGGTAATGCCAGCGATGGATCTATACCTCTAGCACAGTCAAATGCTTGCCTAGCCAATTTTTTCTCATTCTCTTCTCTATAAAGCTGCCAAAATATAGAGGCGGTAGATACCCATCAAGGCATCAACAATTAGACTCTTAACAACGAGAGTTGATCAAGACAAGTTTAAGCACACACTTCAAAGGTTAACCTTAGGGTTGCATTTAAGCTAAGAATTGCACATTTTTCAAGCTCCTGACCATCCATAGAAAGTGACTTCTAACACAGCAACTACTAACCATCTATTGAATATGACATCTGAAATCGTTAACATTCTTCCCATAGAATATGGCCTGCCTATACAGGATTTATTTTTCTACATACTAAACACATTGTAAATGCAATATTAGTCAATTCATAAATAAATAACAGAGTTGGTTTCATTTATTTTCAAATTACAATCTAAATCCAGGAAAATAAAATAAGTGGATGGTACCTTTCCAAGATATGCCCAAGCATAGGCTAAAGACACATCCAACTGCAGTCCCCTGATTAACGAGTGCTGCTTAAGTGCATTACACTCAGACAAACAGCTCAAAGCCACCCAGAACTCAGAGTTCTCACCCTCTAGTGCTAAAGCCCCAGTGTCAACTTCTCGGGTAACTTCCTGATAAAAAAGATAGTAAGTCAAAAGAGCAAATCTGCAGGAGCATGAAACGGTTCTGTAAAGAAAACCACCTAAGATCTTACCAAGTACACTTATCAAGTGTGTTATCCTGATTGAAAGAAGAGATAAGATTAGAACTAATTGCAATGTCAATGTAGATATTAGCCTGCCATGGAGCTAAGTGCAAAGCTCGTTGATAAGAGTTTCTGGCAGATATAGCAGCCAAACCACAGGTATTCTTCCATGAATATACGGACTTCTTGAAAGTTTCTGCATTGTATTCTAAACTCTGGCTCTCCTCTGTCCATGGAAAAACTTGTGCATATGTAAGCTGGCCAGGAGAAGAATATCCCTCAAAATTGAATCAGTCATGTTTCAAAAATAGGGTTGCAAAAAATATGGCCCCACCCCACCAAAAGAAAAAGCCTCCCACCCCCCAAAAAAAAATCAAGGGACATCTAAGGGCTAAATATAGATTATTTACCAGAATATCACCATGCAACTTCCATGTACATGATGAATTTCCAGCTGATTTGATGCTTGCTTCTGCAACTTTACGTGCATCCTGTGACAATCCAGTACCAAAATATTAATATTATATTCTTGTCTTTTTCTGTCATAAAAGTTACAAGCCATTCAATCAAACTGAAAGATGACTAACCTCTAATAATGAAGCTGCCCATCTGAACGCTCCTGAATTTCTACATTCTTTTGCCATACCTAGCAGTCCAGACGCAAGTCCATAGAGTGCAGACATGTTTTGTAGCGAGATCTTTAGTGCTTGCTGAAATTGTTCAATTCCCTTGATGAACAAAGACAATGTTACCACACACGATTGTCATCATTTCATAAAGAGTGTGTGATGAGTAGTGCAATAAATGAAAATCATAGCTTGTCAGATTAACATCCGTGAGCACTCCAAAAAAGGAATCAATTAAAAGGATATCAATAGCTAACTGTGAAACATTTCATTAGAGTACACAAGATTTCAATAGACTCGCTTGTCAAATGACTGAATGAAGAATCAATAAACGGAATAAATTCCTAATTTTGAGCCAAAAAAGGATATCGATAGCTAACTGTGAAACATTTCATAACTACTGCCTCATAAGATCCCATTGAGATTAGCTTTAACTCTAAGCTATCACATGGATATTGCTTAAAAAGTGAAAAGGTAGGTTCTATCTCATAAAATTAAAAGGTAATGACATTCAGTGAGTTAGAAGGGAAAACATAACAAAAAGGTTTTACCTTTCTAAAGGAACCAAGCATCAAAAAGATGTTTCCACATTCAATTAGCGCAAAGACTCTTGTATCTTCCAATTCAATTGCACGCGAATAGGACTGTTAAAAATGCCAAAATAAATTAATTGCTCAATGGTTATATAGGACCCAGCAGATAAATTTATGAAAGAATTCTTTAGACAGCTGAAGATGAACGTTGGTTATGGTGAGCATAGATATGATTTAGACAAATAAGAAAATATCGAAAATGAATGGACTGTCTTGCTTTCTACATGTTCATTTGTCCACGAGAAAACAGCATGCAGTTAACTGCTTGTTTTCAAGTATTTCCAAGTTAAGCACGAGAGATAGTAGCATTACGTAGCATTATCTGATGAGGGCATTCAAGTTTATTGCTTTCTTGCCCAAATTCCACATTTGATATGCGAATCACATACTGAATAAGTTTAGGAGAGTATATTGCTCCAAATAGAAAAGGGGAAAGTAAAGGTAAAAATGAGTTTAAAAGGTGAAAGGAAAGTGAAATACCTTAATAGCAGCGGTAAACATGCCAAGCCGGTGGTAGGCAAGACCAAGAGCCTAGAAGACAATTAGTTATTATTAGAAAAGGGTGAACAAAATTAAACAGCATTTTGAAAACAGAACAGGTAGATGGTAGAATTAAATGAAAAACTTACTTCCCACAAATCAGGAGAAGTCGGATAGCCCCGAATAGCTTGTTGAAGACTTTGTACAGCTTCAGACCATCTCTTTTGATGCACCTGCTCCAATTTGATGAATGCAGATGCACACCAATAAAAAAAAACTATAAAAAAAAATCAAGTCTTTCGAGTGATAAAAGAAAAAAAGAAAACCTGGAGAAAACCCAATCGGCGGAAAGCCCAGAAAGCCCTGGGAGAGTTGTGAGAAGCATCTTTGCAAATTGCGACCTCCAAGGTCTCCTTGCCTTGACTATCCAACAAATCACACAAAGCTTCCTGTAGGCGTGTTTTATTTCATTTAAGGTCAATCCAAGAAGGAAGAAAACGAAAGAGAAAAATATGGGAGGGGAGGAGGAGGAGGAGGAATATAGATACCCCAGAATCGGAATCATCGGGATTAAGGGATAAAGCTCGCTGGTAACACTTGATGGCTCTGGGGATATCGACCGAAACGGTGGCGTAGTAATGGCCCAAGTAGGTAAAGGCAGCTGCGTTCTTAGGGTTTTGTTTAACGGAAATCACCCAATGCTCCGCCGCTTTCTCTTTCTCCGTCTGAGTCTCCCACAAGCATACTCCCTGCAGTGCAAAATCACATGTGCATTTCTTCTGTTAGTACCGATATTAGCTCAGAACAAACACCCGCACAAACAAGGAAACAGAAAGGAACCAATAATTGCTATTATTCTTCTTCTTATTTACAGCTTACAAGTTGAAAATGAAGGGAAGAGTCATCGGGATTGCTTTCGAGCAACTCCACCGGTCGCCTTCTTTCTTCTCCCTCCAGCTCACCCTGAAATTATCCATTTCAAATGTTATTGCCGAGAAATTTGAACAGACCAACGGAATGAATAAATCAACAAGAATGAGACCGTTGTTTCCATTTTTTTTTTTTTGCGAATGTAACCGGGAATCCTTAAAACCCTATATACTTATAGCTTGCATTCTATATCTCGTATGCATAATATTTGTAACTAATATGCGTATATTATATGTGTTATATGAACTGAGAGGTACGGATGGTGCTTTGAACGAAAAAAAGGGAAAAGAATAGCTAAACATGATGCCGTGTATTTATAGGCTCAGTCGCCCAATTTTGCCATTCCGTCTTGATAAAAAAATTATTTAAATGCATAAAAGCAAATATATAGTAAGACATGCGCCTACCTGACTTTTTCTTAAGTAGAAGCATAGAGTGAATTTAATGAAATCAATCAATTTTATTGAGGAGATTATTATCAGATTGTAAAATCTCTTGAATCGAAATTAAGAGATTCTTGAAAAGTTTCAAGCCGAATTGATTAGCATAAGTACATTTCATCATTCGATCAATGGTCATATTTTGAAATCTAGGAATGTGACGAATTCTTGTCTTTCAATTTCTATTAAACGTAATTCAGTTAGGTTACTACTAGCAGCACTACTTGTAAGAACGGACTCTACAAGTAGTACATTGTCATTGTCGCATTCGATCTTCAACTGTCTATAACATTTCTCCTATGCAATACGTAAACCTTCCAGAATCGCTCGAGCTTCGATGCAAAAAACCATTTCCTTGCTGACTTTGATAAAAAGTTAGTTAAATCACTTAATAACGCATTTACAAGTTTACATGTTTCTCCAATAACTGATTGTGATAATTATTTATATATCTATCTTTAAGGTAAATTTAAATTCTTTTGATAATTATATTGAATTGCCATTAAATTTATATTCGAATTAGATACATTTTTTAAAAATGTTTTTTAATATTGTTTTTTATGGATAAAAAATGAGTGTTAAGTCCAAACAGAGCAATTTAAGAAATACACTCTAGTATTTCAAGACATAAAAACTTCGAAGTTAAAAAGTTACAATATCATGTCTCGAGACATATTGGACTTTGTCTAGAGACAAAAGCTCCAATATTTTTAGACCCATACCCGTTTGTCTCGAGACAATGCAACTTTCAAGCTAAAGTTCTATAGTAATATGACAATATCTCGAGACATACAGACCTAAAACTAAAAAATTTCAGTTGGGCCTAAATGGACTTGAAATGTAATATCCCGAAAATTACTACAGTAAGAATGTAGGTATACTTGATATAGTAAAATAATGAGATAAAGTGACAAAAAGGAAAATTTTGATTTATGTCAACATTGGAAAGTATATTATGACATGTTAATGCAAGAAATGACTAATTCGAATAAGTGAGAAAAGTTTTGTTGCCCAATAGTAAATATTTAAAATTTGAGGGGTTAAAGTGTAAATATGAAAAGTTGAAGGATCAATAGTGTAAATATTTTAAGGGTGGAATGATCTAGAAACTAAGGAAAATGGATGAATTAGGACTAAATTGAATAAGTGAAGAATTATAAAGGACTAACTCGTAATTTTACCAAATTGACTGATGACTCAATGATGGAATTTTAACAGATCATGAAGGGTAAAATGGTAAATTAATAAGGAGAGAGAAATCTAGAAGGCAATGATGTGTTGGAGATATTTTAGATAATTAAATAAATAAATATTAGTTTATAATATTTTGATTTGATTTTTTTAACGATATTTTATTATTTTATTTAGTATATATATATGTGGAAAGAAATATGAAAAACCACCATCCCACCATTTTTACCATGCATTGACGTAAGAATAAGAGAGAAAGAAAGAAAGTTTTGCTTTCTTTACAATTTGGTCCTTCCACCAAAAATTTACCATTTTCACCTAGAAATCAAAATAATTTCCATAGCTTCCAAGAGAGAATAATAACAATGAGACAATGGGGAGCTAGAATATCAAGTTAGATTCAAGAAATGGAAGCTGGAGGAGAGAGAAAATTAAGTTAAAGATTGAAATCAATAGCACAAAGTAAGAATATCAAGATTTCAATATATTTTTAAGTTTGATATTATTGAAAAAGCATGGAAACAATGTTATAGTAGAGTTTTCTTATATAAGGTCTTATGTTATTGATAAATTAGTGAAAGAAAATAAGAGAAAGTGATGGGAAATATTATAGAGAAAGGGAATAAGGGTGTTATAAATTTAGTAATCAACATTTTGCACTAAAACAGTTTTGGACAGCAACAGTAGGTTAACTTTGAAAAATCACCATAAATTGTGGAAATCGAATTATAGTATGAATAAAATATGAAATTAAATATTATTGAGTCTAGTTTCTCATGGAATAAACAGTGTAAGTAATGGAATTGTAAATCATGAGATATAATAAAATTTGTGAGACAAGGTCAGAATAAATTTGGGTTCCCCTGTTCTGACTTTAGAAAATCATAAAAAATTTAATAAAAATAATTAGAGGCTTAAATTTATATGCTTAAAATCCTTAATGAGTCTATTTTAAATAGAAACAAACGGGAACATTATCCGAATTCTGTACAAAGAGATAATTAATTTTTAGTGAAGAGGGGTCAGAACTGTCAAACAGTGAAATAGGGCAAACTTTAAAGAATAAACTGTACTTATTTAATAAACCAAAAATTCTAAAAATTTTATGATAAGAAGATATGTGAGTCTAGTTTTATATAAAATTTTTGTATCTCAATTTGGAGTTCTGTAGCTTAAGATATAATTAATTTAGTGATTATGACTCAAGTGAATAGCTTGTTATGAGTAAACAAGTAAATGGTGGTATTATGTATATATCAAGGATGTGGAATGGAGTGGAGGAGGAGGAAAAATATATGTGAATTTTCATCTAATATGAGTTTATTTTAAAATAGCTAATTTACATGTTTTAGGTTTAGAGACTGAATTGAATAAAAGTAAAATTTTAAGGGTAATTTTGTAAAAATATCAAAAAGTGACCAAATTGCATGAAATTAATTGTTTTATTATTTAAATTAATAAATTGAATGAAATATTAATTTAGATCAAGATTGAGTGGAAATTCGAGGAAAATAAAAAATTACCAAAATGTCCATGAATTTTGGTATTTCTGCAATTTAGCCTGGTAAGTTCGTATGAATTATATTCTGTATAATTTTATTTAAAGTGAATGTTATTTGGTGATGAATATTATATAAATATGTGTTTTATTATTGGAATTGAATTATTATTGGTAATATGTATAATTATTAGATGCATTGAAATGATTATCGAAAGCTCGATTGGGTTGGAGGCTTGCTAGAGATATATCACACTATTCATTGGTTTTATCGGTAATTTTGGATGATTTGATTCTGGTAATAATGGCATGTATAAGTTAAATTGGCCAACGTTAGCTCATTATTGTTTTAATTTTGATTGGTTATAAATATGAATGCTTGATGAAATGAAACGTCTGTAAATTAATTTGTAAACTCCGGTAATGCTCTATAACCCTATTCTGACGATGGATATGGGTTAGGGGTGTTACATGAAACGAGTTTGAAATGAAATGAAATATTATTGTTAGACTAACTAAATTCTAAAAAATCTAGCATGACATTGATAAAAGTTCAAATTATAAGTATTTGATTGTAAAGAATATTCTGTGATAAATATAACATTCATTGTTTGAGTTTTTCAGGTAAGAAGTGTTACGGCGAGAAATGATAAAAATTAATAACCCATAACTTATAGACCCAACAAAAAGATTGTTATCGATAAAATTAATAATCATGTATAAGGTACCCCTAACGTATAAACGGTGTCGATAAATTCAAGAATCATGTGTTGTAGGTAGTGAAATTAATAATCATGTATAGTAAGTGATAGAATGGTTCGCCCTATTCCTAACTTATAGATAATATTGGTAAAATTAATAATAATGTATAGCGACTCATCCTATCGATTTAGAGCTACAGGGGTAGGCAAGAAATGACCAAAAATAATAATCCCTAACATAACCCAACAAAAAATATTGAGCTTTTTGTCTGATTTTTAGTTTATTTCGAAGTTTAAGTTTGTTCATTTTAAGGATGTCATATTCAAGGTTCAATTTTTTTGAACCCACGTCTTCTTATTTATGGGTGGATAGAGATTATAAGTAATTTTAAGTATTATGTAAAAAGAAAAAATCAAAAGCTTATAATGAGATCGTTCAAAAAAAAGTTATTATATATTTAATTTTTTGAAGTTATAATTATAACTATATATAATATACGGTTGAATCAGTATAATTAGAATTAAAATATTATAAAGTATAATCCAATTACAAAATTGGAATATATATTTCTGAAAGATAAAAATGAGAATATATTAAAAATTTTTTTAAAATAATTCTAAAAAAGGTACATCTAATAAAATTGAAGCTTGAACAAATTTAAAAAATGGTCACATACTTACCATCAAACACTTGGGACATTAAGGGTGTGTTTGGTTGGGTAAAAAAGTGAAGAATGGGAGGAAGAAAAAAAAGTGAAAAAAAATAAATTTTGAGTGTGTTTGGTTGAAAAGGAAAACGAGAAAATAGAAAATAGAAAATGATATCGTTTTTCATCTAATTTATAAAAAGTAATCATTCCAATTTGGAAGGATGAAAAAAGAGAAAATAAGATAAAAATGTACAATATTAATTCAAAATTATATATTTTTTAAATATTTTATTTTTTCATTTTATTTTCACCTCTATTAAACCATTGATGGAATGAAAAGAAAAATTTATTTTAATTTTTTTATCTCTCATACAAAAATTGCCTATGAAAAGACTAAATATATATTTTTAAAGAAAATAATAATTTTTTATTCTTCTAATTTTATCATTTTAATTTTCATTCATCTCAACCAAACAAAACCTAAAATTCTAACGTATCTACAGATTGATTTCTAATTTTGGATTAAAGCAACAATCAGTCTTTAAATTGGGTAATTTTTGTAAACTTGATTTCTAATTTATTCAGATCCACATTAATTTCAAACAATAGTAAACTTTTTTAATTGGTTCTTAAACATAGACATTTTTCAAGAATAAAGATACAAAAAATATTAAAGATATAAAGAAATTAAAATTTTTTAAAAAATTAAATGATGGTGTATAAGTTAACAAAATCAAAATTCAAAGATGAAATTAGAAAAAAGGCCCATTTTTTAGATTAATATGAAAAAGAATTATTGTAATGGGAAAATATGTTTAATTTCATGTCCCCATTCTCAGACCAAGCAATTATTTTTAACTTCACATCTATACAAAGGAAAACAATTTGGCAAATAGCGGCACAAAGATTCCAGATACTGAAATCAGAAATGAATGCTAGTGCTACAGTGGGTGTGGGCACTTGCCTCTCGACCTCCAAGCCATTGAGCATTGGCTTGACCCCAGTTCCTATCTGTTTGCTCCGGAGGAGGAGGAGGTGTTTGATGATTGGGGCGGAGACGGAGGTGGAGCTAGCCGCGTCGGAGGCCCAACCCGCATCTCGCCGCCTCATTCTACTTCGCCATGCCAAGAGTTCTTGGCAACATCCGTCTTTGCGAGGTTCCTTTTCTTTTTTAATTCCTTTCACTAGCATTCTGACCTCTTGTTTTTTTATTTTTATTTTATTTATTAATCCATCTTGCTATCTTAATTTTCTTATCGATGAATGCGACAATTCGGCGAACACCAACCCCATCAGATCATGACCGCCCTCTCAGTAAAACCGGACGAGTTGACGCTGTAACGGTTTCTCGAAAGCTCCAACGTATGGGTTGGATCCCTCAGCTTATTTTGTGCAGGTTAGCTAGTTTATCTTCTCTAAATATCATATTTTGAAAACCTCACTATCGCTTTTCAGAAGATTAGAAAGCAAAAAGGAATCCACAATCTCTTAATTTATGTTGCTCCAGTGATGCCCTGCGGACCAGGGAAACACTTAATATCATGCAGGAAGAGGCGCGTGGTTTCCTGGAAGCGGAGGTCCATTTCATTTCTAGTTATTATTCCATTGCAGCCATGGATGGTCAGACTGCTGAACACCTCCAACGAACTATATGTCATTATTCAAGGGATGAATTATTCACCATTATGTCAGTTTCTCTTTTGCCTGCTGCTTTGATTAGTCCTTGGCTGTCTTTATTTTGTTTCAACGTGTCATTCTAGTCCAAGCATTAGGTTGCCACTCTTTAATGTAAACCTGATTAGTGTAATGGTGTGCTTATTTCCTAAGAAAATGTCTACTCATAGTTTATCCCAGACTCACACTAAATTAGTTATACAGGTGTATGGGGCATAATAGGGGATGGGAAGAGGCGGCCTCCATGTTCACTGGTGCTTCCGTAGAGCTCAAGACTTGTAATGCTGCTTTGCTTGAAGCTCCTGGAAAATCATGGGAAGAGGTTGTAGTTCCCCTCTTCATAAACTATTCTCAGTTATGTTGTCTCAATTTCATTTGCCCTTATATTTATAAGCTCAGTATATGCCGAGTCCAGTCGCTTGATACGTTATTACTATATATTTTACTTTTATTATCTGCAAGAACTGCACCTCTTTAGAAGTGCTGCTAACTTGGACTTGTGAACTATTCTCATAAGCTCTTATAAAGCATAATCCAGTTTATGTTTCAAGGAAATTTTTATTTTGTGTTCTTGTAGAATTTGCAGATTTAATGGTTTGGTATATTGAAATTTTGTTTGAGAACAAGATACGTGATAGACAAGGCTGATGCAAGCTTTCCGTCTTTCTTCTACTTCTTTTTTGAAAGAAAAAAATGTAGTTGGACATTTCTTCTACTTTTTTCTGCGTTAACTAATTGCATGAAATAAGGTTTCTTTTGCTTGTACTCCATCAAAGTAGGATATATACATTTTAATGTGGTTTCATTCTATTTTTCTTTGTTTTTCCTTATATTTGGAGCAGAAAGCCATGCATTCTGCGCTGGATATTAGTCAGACACATGTCAGAAGAATAGAAGTGTGTGACCTACATAAAATCATGCTATTCAGGGGGTTCATGTAGAGGCTACAGGATGGATATTCAATAGACTTTCAAAGTATATTCACTTGAAGCATAAACATCTGCGAAACCTAGTGCCAAAACTTTTGAAAACTGATACTTGTTTGATAAACAGTGTTGCCTTGAAAATTAGGGCATAGTATCATAAATCATTAGTAGACAGATGGGAGAAGTGGGATTAACCGTGTTTAGAAACTAGATTTACTGATTCCCTTCTAAAAAAGTGTAATTAAGCTTGTGAATTTATGGTGTTCATTCTGTCTGATCCCCTGTTGATGTATCTGTTTATTTAGAAAATCTCCATATATAGAAAGCGATGGTTCAATCATAATGTCAGTTTTGGAAAGTTACAGAGATGAAGATGCAAAAACTTGACCAGTGCTGCTTAATCTCCATTTAATATCAGATTTAATATCATTTATAATGTTTGAATGGGCGAACCATTACTGAACCTAGTGTCTTACCTTTTCAGGCATTTGCTGTAGCAGGATATGGTGGGTGGAAGCTTCAAGGCATAGTGACACCCAGTAGTAACCTGTAGAGCATAGACATTCCAAAATTTTTGAACAAATCTAATCCCCCTCCCCTCTCTGTTCTCCCTGCAAGGAAAATAGAAAATTTTCAAAGTAGCAATAGCTAGAGAAAGAGCTGCTATATATGGTATAAACCAGGTTCCAGTTCCTACAGATCTGTCGTTTGCACTTTGCAGGTAGCAGCTGTTGAAATCTACCTTGATCGAAACATTGCAGTTCCAGTTTGCACAGGTTTCAGTATGTCGAATTGATGGGTGGCCATGTTGAAACAGTTGGGGTCATTTGGTAGCTTCATTATATTCCACACACAAAAGGAGATTCTGCAACTCTATTTTCGGTTAAGACGGATTTCCTGATGCAATACTGTCCTAGTGTAGCATGTGATGAAACTGATTATGTGAAACAATTACTTGAAAGAGTTTTGACTGTGTATAAAGGTAATTCTACACGGAAGAAATAAGCCCTTGTAAGCAGCTGGGTGAGTCCAATTACACTACGCATTAGATCATTTATTGTTTTGTTTTTATGGTTTTGGTTTGTTTCTGAGGCCTCAGGAAGGAGTGAATGACCCTAACTGATAGGCTTCATGAAAATTGGGTGGTTTATCTTTAGGATACAAAAAGTTGGTTTCGCATTCCCAAATTGAATTGTAGTTGGAAAGCAAACTATTCACAAGATATAAAAAAAAAAGGCTCACTCAGAAGGTAGAAAGAAACTACAGAGTGGAAACAGCTGTGTCCTATATGCCGTGTGATATGGGTTTACCATCACATTACCTTCCCTAGAGGATTTTTATTTTATTTTGGGTAAATTCCCTATTTGGTCACTCAATTTTTTAACTTGCTTTCATTTTGGTCTTTAAATAAGAAATGCATCAGAGAATGCTTTCATCGATTGACTAAATACACATCGTGTTTACATTTTCATTTTAGTCACTTAAATTTTAGGTTATTTTTATTTTGATTACCAAAATAAATTTAAATTTTCATTTTAGTCATCCAAGTGTTAAATCTCCAACAATAGTTAACTAAACACCATATTATATTTATATTTTCATTTTAGTCACTCAACTTTTAGGTTGTTCACTCTGAAAGAATTTTTTTCAAGTATTGATGCAGGTATAAAAAACTTTAACATTATGTTTCGATTGGGGTAAAGAGAAGGGAAGTTAAGTAACTCAAAGGGAAAGGATTCTCCTTGCCCTTGTTTTCTTTCATCTTTTAAATTCTCCAATTTGGGGGAAAGTGAAAGAAAAGGAAAGACAATAATTTTTTATTTTTTAAAATGTCATTTTTATCTTTTATTTATTTTAATGACTTTTTTTTACTTAAAATTTTCTCCTACTAATGCATTGATTTTTTTTCTCATTTTATAACACCTTATTACTTTATTGTAAATGGTTCTATATTTTTGAATTATTAGTATTCTAGTTTTTAAAAAGTTCGTATTAAATTAACAATTTATCAAATTAATTTATATTTTTTATTAACACTTGTAATTATTTTTTTATGAAGAACATTAGTTTTTATAATTTAATTTAAATATTATATGTTATTTAAGTAAGATTATAATTGAAAATTTTTATTTCAACAAATCATTTACTTTACTTTCCATATCTTAAGCAAATATATTAAAATTACTTTATATTACTTTCTTTTATTAATTTTGGCTAAAGAAATAAATAAATTTTTTTTACTTTTTTTAACCTTTCATTTCTTTTAAAATGAAAAAAAAATCATTAAAAATTATCAAAATATACTTGTTGACTCTCTGCGGAAAGTTCTAAACTTTAAATTTGGAAAAATAAAATAATGCATCAAAATTCTAAATTTTTGCAGGTATATTTTGACCATTTTTAATGCATTATTTTAGCTTATACTTTTTTTTATATTAATCTTTTAAGTTTTTTTTAAATAATTTTTTAGGTGATCAAAAATAAAAACTATTTAAAAGTTGAATGATCAAAATATAAAATGTAAACATAATATGCCTATTCAGTCAACTGTCGTTAGGGATTTAAAATTTGGGTGATTAAAATTAATCATTCTCTAATGACAATGATGAAATTGTAAAAATTATTTTAGGCAATCAAAATAAAAACGACTTAAAAATTAAATGATTCATCAAAGAATTTAACTTTTGGGGGGGGGGGGGGTGAGGGAAAAAATTCACAAAATCAATTCAAAAGTTTTTTGGTTGGGTTGCGTTTAGTTTTTCAAAATTAAAATACTCATTTTTCTTTTTGGTCATCAGCCACTTGGATAGAATTTAATAGCCATTTATTTGGTTTTGAGGACCATTATAAGTGGGATTTCCCATTTTTGCCAAATGTTCTAAAATATAGTAAAATATCCATTTTTAGTGTAGATTAGATAATAACTTTTATTGAATCATTTCCACCCTTCTATCTATTAAGGAGACAGCAACTGTTTTTTTTCTTCTCTTTTCTATTTTGAGACTCCAAATGCAAGAGAGACGTTAGAAAAGTAAAAAAAAACATACCCAAAACTGGGAGTTTTTTTAATCCACTCAACAAACTTGAAATTAAGAAAAGATTGACTAATGTTATTTATAATTAATCAAATCATATTTATTTTCATTGAACTCAAATTGGTAGGATTATAGATTTATTTTCAAATTGGTAAAATTTTAAATTAACAAGTTTAAGTTCAATTCGATAAACTTGATCCAATGCTCACAATAGTTTGTTTGTAGTTATTTTTTTGAAGAATTAAAATTAGTTTCCAGATAAATGACAGAATTTATTTTATAGATATTTATCATATTTTTTAAATTAAATTGGTATTATAATATTACTCGTCAAACCAATTCAATCAAAACTTTAAATGAGTACTTTTAAGGATATAATAAAATATTATGAAATAAACAAACCCAGTAAAAATGGGCACAAAAGAAAAAGCTCCGTCTCTCTCCGCCCCTGTCTGTCTCTTAGCTGTGCTTGCTCGCTCTTGCCTCCTGCTGGCTGCTATCTCCCTTCTCAGCCGCCAACAGCCGCACCAAAACCTGTGAGCCCTCCATACTCCATTTTTTTTGGTAAAATTCTCTCTCTTGTTTGACTTTTTCTTCCACCTTCTGGTTCGAAAAGTACGTTTCTGTTTTTGTGAGATCTGGAATCGGATTCCTTCAACTTCGCTTCCCTTTTCTCGGTGATTCTTCCCAAGAAACAGGTAAAAGATCCATCTACTACACGCGTCTCTCAGCTGACAACTTTAATTGCGAGAAGACTTCACCCAAAAGTCCAGCCCCATTAGATCTGGAAGGAAAAAGGTTGTGAACTAGGTTTTGTGTTCTATTCTTTAGTTAACTCCTTTCCTAGTAATTGTTATTACTTGTTTAGTTACTAACCGCTCACATTCAGCTCCACGATTAATTTTTTCTTTGGCACGAAAGGTTGGACGTTTCGTGACGATGTTTGAGGGAGACATTCTGCCCAACTCTCTCCGTGGGACTGCGAAATTTAATAATTTAATGTACGGCTTCTTAAAGATGCCTTCCTTCCAATAAAAGAAGGAAGTTTCTTCCATACTCTCCCACTCACACACTCTCTATTTATAAAGAGAGATAGAAACAGTTCAATTGGAGCGACCTAAAATGTTCGACAGGTGAATTTGGGGACCTGCTCGTACATTGCGCTGGAGTAGTTACACGCTTCTGTCGATTCACAATCATAACCAAAAAAGCTCGCTCAAAGCAAGATGATTGATCAGTTCATCAATTTTGTTATTCGACCGCCAAGGTATGTCTCTGTTACATTACTACACTCTAATTCCTTGCTCATCTCTTAAAGCTGGAACGACCCAGGCCGTTATCCTAATTTTTCCATTGCATTTTAGTTCTTTATCGTCTCTTTTGCAACGAAAAAGTTGTGCTAGTATCAGGGTTGAAACAAATTGCATACCCTTGTGTTTCGCTCCTCCTCTGCCTTGTTTGGTTGGTTAGTGTAATAACATGGTAAAAGTTCACAATAGTTGGTGGACAAAAATGTTGAATAAGTAAAATTGAAGTATTACTTTATAAAAAAACCCTAAGCCAACCATATTTTGAAGATTGTTTTATAATATAGTCCAAATTTTCTTTTCTTTTTTTGAAATGCTGTATTTACCAATTATGTTATTTTTATATATGTTTTTTGTGTTTATAAAATAAAATTAATTCGATCTTTTAAAATGAAAAATTTTATAAAATAGAACTTAAAACAAAATATTAATGTTTTTGGAAAAATTGAAAGTTGGTACTGTTTTTCTTAAATAATAAATTTATAAAATTTGCATAATTTAAAAAATTTACCAAATAAATAGATTATGTTAGTCGAAAATAGTGCTAGAATGAGTGATGAGAGAAAAAGCTATAGTTAAAATTTTAGTTTTTCGAGCAACGACAATCTTGAAAACATCTAAGTTAAAGGAAGGAATAAATCATGCATAAAAGGATAGCATCTCAACAATTGCAACAATTTTTTTCAAAATATGGAAAACGAGGGCTACATGACCTCTTAAGTTGTGTATTAGATGTTGAACTGAGTCTTACTATCAAACAATAACTAGTGTACTAAAGAGGCGTGTTAAAATGACATACTTCTACTGAATGATGCATGCATGTTAAAGAGTTGTCTTTGTGAATTACTGTTGCCTCCATCTCATTTGTTGATTTGCAACTCCTTTTTTCATTATTCAACCTTTTGAGTACTTGTAAGTTAGTGCTGCACTGCTGCTCCAATCATTGATCTTCCCTTCGGTAACTATCTTTTATGCTTTTGCCATGTGTACGTGCAGGGCTGATTATAACCCAGAGCAGTATCTTTGGGAAAAGGAGTTTACTCTTGCAGGCAGGCAATTCAAAAGACAAGATTTGGAGGCAAGTATGGACATTAATTAGCCTTTTATCTCTTTTTTCTGTCTGTCACCTCAGGGCTTTATATTTAGCTTCTTGGCACATGTTAGATTATCTATTTCAAATGTATACAGCTTACAAATGCAAGGGGCCATAAGTTGCGTTGCAGTCATTATTTGCCTTCACCATTCCCTGAAGAAACTCCACTCCCTTGTGTTATATACTGCCATGGAAATAGGTATGAGATTCTTTCTGTATCTTCTGGTTAAATGAAAGCTTAGATTTAAATAGCTTTTAAATAGGATTGTGCCTCAAAAAAGAGTTGGCCTGAATCATTATCGAAGATTACATAGCATACAAAGAGATAAAGTTTTACCCTCTTTTTTCTGTGGTTGATATCACAGTGGATGTAGGGCTGATGCCAATGAAGCTGCTGTAATTCTTCTTCCATCAAATATTACGGTATTCACACTTGATTTCTCAGGGTCAGGCTTATCTGATGGTGATTATGTTAGCCTTGGTTGGCATGAGGTATGTACTCAATCTAATTGAGTGCCTCTGTTATCTAAGTTTAATGAACATTTATGTATTCCTTTTTGTCTTTTTATATGTTTCTTTATTGATTTTTAAACTCTTGACAGAGAGACGATCTCAAGATTGTGGTATCATATTTGAGAAGTGAAAGACAAATATCACGTATAGGTCTCTGGGGACGATCAATGGGTGCTGTCACCAGGTGCTTCATATTTTCACTTAATTTATTGCATTTTCAGACACTCTTTGCTTTCTCAAACAGGATGTGTTTCAAAGCCCTTGTTTGGAATGCTTGTTCTCTTGATGATGCTTCTATGATTTGTATTTTGTGTTTTCCTAGGAAAAGTATGCTTACTAGTATGTTAGGTTTCTCTCTTTGTTATTTAATGCAGCCTTCTTTATGGAGCAGAAGATCCTTCAATAGCAGGAATGGTGTTAGACAGTGCCTTCTCAAACTTATTTGATCTTATGATGGAACTGGTTGATGTGTATAAAATCCGGCTTCCTAAATTCACGGTATGAATCTTCTGCATCTGTGTTAGCTTAAGTTTGAGGGTTCAAAGCAACCAGGCATGCAGACCAAATTATACCTTGTGAAGATATCATATGTTATTGACCAATAGCCATGGAATGATATGCATGCTCTAACAAAGCAAATAATGGGGCTAAACATGAGGGGCATGATCTCATATTTTACCCATTATGGCCACCCAATGGAAGTAGAAAGAGTGGTCCAGCTAAAATGTCCAAAATTAGTCTGTTGGTATGGTCAGAAAATGCCACCACACCTAAGTACCAGATGTGAGGTGTGGTAAGTGGTGCTAATGTGCTGCTTTTATCAGAATGTGTATATCTCTGCTGGTTTTGGTGGTACTAGTACAGTAATGATAATTACTCCATTGGTCTTGACATTTTTTTTTTAAATAGTCTTGACATGTGAATTGACAAAATGAGGTTTGTTGCAATAAATTGTATTTTCTGCCTTCTGTTTCAATTAGGTTAAGATGGCTGTGCAGTACATGAGACGTGTAATTCAGAAGAAGGCGAAGTTTGACATTATGGATCTAAACTGTCTGAAGGTTTGTCCATATTAATGAACTTGTTGATGTTCACAAGTTAGCGAGTTAATTAACTTTTTTTCATACTTCTTTATGTTAAAACCTATTTTCCAGATCAATTGGCAGATTTTTTTCCCGCCATTTTATGTGGGGTTTGTTTCTTTACCTACTGCTAATTATTTTGAGTAACATTCTAGACTTTCTATTCACAGGTAGCACCTAAAACATTCATTCCAGCTTTATTTGGACATGCCAGTGAGGACAAATTTATTCAACCTCATCACTCTGACCTCATATTTAAATCATATGCGGTAATTTACCGTTTAAAAATTCTTACTTTTTCTTGGATGTATTGGCTGATCTTGGAAGTGTTTAACCATGCATATTCTATGCAGGGAGATAAAAACGTTATAAAATTTGATGGTGATCACAACTCCTCCAGGCCACAGTTTTATTATGATTCAGTCTCCATTTTCTTCTTCAATGTGCTTCGTCCTCCTCAAATTTCTTCTGCTTGTTCAAGTAAGCTTGAGAAATACTATGATCTTGGTGATTTGAAAGTCGGTGCTGGCATGGATGAGGTGAAATTCTTTTCATGTTGGAGCTTTTGAGAAAGTAGTTTAAGAGTCAAATATCAGTGTCCTTCGGTTTGCATTATGTGATGTACATATTTTTCCATATTTTCTGTTTTCTTCTGAAACTCTGCCTATTGTAAAGCTTTTCCGTTAAGATTTGGATCAGTAGCAGTAAACCCCCAAGAGTTTAGGAGTTTAGCCCGGCTGCATTATGATTATGTCATACCTTCCTTCGTCTTTAGGTATTTTTAGGTTGCAGCTGAGAAATAATATATTTTTAGTAATGTTCAGTGTATTAACACATCCCCATAATCATGTATT